>NW_026111857.1:220000-316597 GCF_024679095.1 Eriocheir sinensis | reverse complement strand
GCCAACATTGTAACAGTGATATTAGCACCAAAAGTTGTCCTCAATCCACGTCTTTGTAAAGTCGCAGGATTTAGTGAATAAGTGAATAAGTGAATAAGTGAGTCTTTAGCACTTTCTTGAAGATTACCAGACTACCACTATTCTTAAAATCCCCGGGTAATTCATTATAGAGCTGCGGGGCACTCTTCTCAAATGCTCTGAAACCCAGTTCCAGGTTGACTCCGGGCTCATAGAGTCTATACTGTTCTGCACTGTGTCTCAGTGACATGGCAGTGTCCAAATGAAAATCTTGTAGTAAATTCCTGTTTGGGCCGCTCAGGAATTTACTACAGTGTTATTGACCGAAGAAGGGTAAGCCACTTCATGCGAAGTTAATATTTTCATATGGATTCTTTTTTAGTTTCAGAATGCAGTGCAGCAACGGACTTGGCAAATAGAATGGCGGGGTCGAGGGGGGGGCAAAGCCCACCTGTTAAGGGAGTTTAGGAGGGCAAAGCCCAGCCATTAGGAAGATTAAGTTAGGTTAGGTTAGTATAAACATTCAGCATGCGGTGTGGGCCGGCAGAAATACGCAGCGCGGAATAGAACGGGGATGGGTCCACTACGCTGGTCAGTGATAACGGGTGGGGTGGGGCAGTGGTGGGGGTGGGTCAACATAAGAACATAGGGAGACTGCAAGAAGCCTAATGGCCTACACAGGGCAGCTCCAGATTCCCCCCCACTACCACCTGTCATTCTCGTCCATGTAGCTATCAAGTCTACTCTTAAAACAAGCTATCGTCCCTGCACTTACTGGCATTACTGAGTCTATTCCATTCCCCCACCGCCATATTACTAAACCAATGCCTGCCTATTTCCCTCTTAAATCTATACTTTTCTAATTTAAATCCATTACTGCATGCTGTATCCTGCTGGCTAATTCTCAGTACTTTACTTATATTGCCTCTGTTGTAGCCTTTGACCCATTTGAATTCTTCTATCAGATCTCCCCGCACTCTTCGTCTTTCTAGAGAATGTAAGTTGAGATGTTTCAGCCTATCTTGATATGGGAGGTTCCTACGCCCCTGAATCATCTTGGTCATCCTCCTCTGAACTGATTCTAGCAAGTTGATGTCCATTCTGTAGTGTGGGCACCTAAACTGGACAGCATAATCTACGTAAGTGTGGCCTAACTAACACTAAATAGAGTCTGGGGATGACCTCTGCACTTTTTTGGTTACCTTCCTGTTAATAAAGCCTAATACACTGTTAGCCCTATTCCTCACGCTAATACATTGCTTCATTAGTTTTAGGTCAGAGTTCACTAGCACTCCCAAATTCCTTTCACACACTGCTCTACCTATCACTGTGGAGTCTAAACCAGTGCTGTCTAAAGTTTTTCGCCTATTGTATCCTTTATTACCTTCTCCTACTGTTACCTACCCCCCATGGCTGATTAAACTCATTTATACTAGTATATTACCTATATTTATATTATATTTAGGTACACGTACATTACCTCCCTTCCATGGTACCCGTCCCTCCCTCTCTCTTTTCCTTCATAGAACATGGGACGTTTCTGCTGTGTGTGTGTATTTAACTAGTTGTAGTTTTACAGGGCTTTACTAGTTGTAGTTTTACGCTCGTGTGGTCCCGTCTGCGTATCTGTATTTGTCCAACTTTTCCTTAAAGTTTTGCACATTCTTCACCAATACTACGTCCTCAACTAGTCTGTTCCAGACTTCTATATTTCTTTGCGGGAAGCTATATTTCTTTATGTCTCAAGCATCTTCCCTTCCTCATTTTTTTACAGTGTCCTCACGTGTTGCTGGTGTTTATTCCTTCTATTAGTAATAACTCCTCATTATCTACCTCCTTCATTTAGATCAATAATTTATTAATTTATATTAGGTCTCCCCTTTCTCTTCTTTCTTCCAGTGTTGGTAGGTCCACTTCCTTTAACCTTTCTTCATGGAACTATTTGTTGCCATCCTTTGTATTCTTTCTAGTTTTTTTTTGTGTGTGTTTCTTCTTATGGGGAGACCACACCGCTTCCGCATATTCCAATTTTGGTCTAATCATAGTGGTTATAAACTTTTTCATCATATCCTTATCCATGTTGTGGAGTGCCAATCCTACATTTCTTACCATTCTATACGTATCACAGTATATCCTATTAACATGACTCTCAGGCTGTTGAT
Source organism: Eriocheir sinensis (assembly GCF_024679095.1). NCBI lineage: Eukaryota > Metazoa > Arthropoda > Malacostraca > Decapoda > Varunidae > Eriocheir > Eriocheir sinensis. The sequence continues at coordinate 314,417 of NW_026111857.1, read as the reverse complement.
TATCCTGTATTGTCACTCCCAGATCTCTCTCTTCTTGAACTTTCTTTAATATTTCTCCGTCTCCCATTCTATATGCCCACTGTGGTCTCCCTTCACTCTTTCCCATTACAATTACATGACATTTCTTCACACTGAACTCCATCTCCCATTTCATACTCCATTCCCAAATCTTGTTCAGGTCATCTTGCAGAATTTCACAGTCTTTACTGTTTCTTATATGTCTCAGCAGTTTCGCATTGTCTGCAAACAGGTTCATGTAACTGTTTACCCTCTCTGGCATTTCATTTATATATACAGTAAACCCCGCTTAAGTCAGACCCGAATAAGCCGGATATCGGATAAGTCGGACACTTTCAGGAAATTTTTTTTTTTTTTTTTTACGTTCTATCCCTACTGCACCGGTAGGCATTTTTTGCCCTTTGATTGAGTAATTTTAAGCCACTCGGCTTATATACTGGCTAAAATACCCTTGGGCTGCGTTTGAGAGAGTGACTCGGGGTGCACGGACCGATCTGTGTGCTCTCAAACGCGTGACACCCCAGCCCGGATTCCCATCCGGACTGCTCGCTGCAGCTCAGTTTGGAGAGGTGGAGCGCCTCCGTGCTGTGATGACGTCATCAGCTAATATGGCGGCCCAAAACAAACACATATAAGTGCTTCCATTGAATATCACCTCTCTGTGCCACAATAACCACTGCAGCTTCCTTTTCATCCTCTGTTGCAAGGACCTCGTCGGCCAGAACAGCTAGTGATGGATGTTTAAACGTTGTCAAGAAGATCAGCGGACGCCATTTTGCTGCCAGAACTGCTAGAGAGAGAGCAGCGGACACCATTTTCCTGCCAGTGAGACGCCATTACCATAGCAACGACGAGGCTTAACCCGGTAGCAGCGACGGGCCAAATTTGTGGCTTTACCATGCAGTAGCGACGGGCCAAATATGTGCCATGATTTAAACCCCCCAAAATAGATGATGCATAAACTGTTCACAAATGCTTTGATATAAGTTATGAAATGGTTTGTGTGAGTGATGAATTTTTCTCATTTTTCTCGCTTAGAGGGGCCATTAAGAAACATGATCCCCGCTGCTACCGGGTTAAATAGGGATGTAGTACTGTTTCAAATATGATTTCTAAGACAGTAACATACACAATATATAATAATTAACCCGGTAGCAGCAGGGATCATGTTTCTTAATGGTCCCTCTAAGCGAGAAAAATGAAAAAAAAAAAATCACTCACGCAAACCATTTCAGAACATATATCAACGCATTTGTGATCAGTTTATGCATCATCTATTTTAGGGGGTTTATATCGTGGCAAAAATTTGGCCCGTCGCTGGTACACGGTAAAGCCACAAAACTGGCCCATCGCTGCTACCAGGTTAAATTAATGGAGTTAAGACACAATACTTACAGAAAGATTTGTGGAGAGTAAGTTTCCTGGCACAAGTCTATGCCAGACTTTTCATCTCTAGTTAGTGTGGGATTATCCTCTCCGAGGATGCCCCACACTTTGCCTGTCAGGGAAGAAGCTGCAGGGATACCTGGCCCACCCCCTAGAAAGTAAAACAAAAAAATGTCAACTAGCTATAATGTAACAAGCTTATTAGCAGAAGAAATGGAGTTACTTTAAAAGGTTACTAAAGCAGTTATATTTACATTATATAACTCATACTAAGCTGTGACTGTTCAGCGCAGGCACAGATGACATGCCTTCAGTCAAATTTTTCCTATATTCTCCAATAATAGAATCTCCCCCTAGTTATTCTTAATACCTCACTTCACCTCCAACCTCTATCCACCGAAATCTTTCTTCAACTGCCCTATAAACTCTGCTGAAAGACATGAATAGAGTAGGGAAAGCAAATTATTAGATAGTAGAACACAACATTCACGTACCAGTCTCTCTCTGATGTTTCTTGATTTCTGATATTTTCCTTCGGGACTTGCTCTGAATGGCGTACCAACGCCGCTCGCAGTCCTCTGCCGTCCTAGTTGACCCAAACGCAGAGTTGATGGATTCAGCCACCTCCCCCCCATGCCCTCTTCTTCGTCGCAGAGGTGATGCTGGGGCCGTACTTCCCCTTAATCACCTCTCGATGGTCCTCCACACTGCTCACAAGAGCCATCGATTCTTCTGCTCCCAGTTTGGCTTCCTTTGGAAGGAAACATGGAAATGCAGGCAACAGAAAGCCTATTGGCTCATTACGAGGTTGCCCGCTTTGGTGATTTAATCTGCTCGACAGCCACTTGGGACCTGGGGAGCAGATGCAAGGCCCTCGACATTGAGGAGCAGATGAAAGCACCTCGATATTGAGGAGCAAATGAAAGCACCTCAATATTCAGTTTACTCCCGACGCAGCGAAGTGACGGTCGATTCTTTATTTGAAGGAGTTGATAGTATTCGCATTTACTACTTCTGAAGGAAGATTGTTCCAGTGACGGATGACTCGGTTTGAAAAGAAACTCCTTCCGATGTCTGTGTTACATCGACTAGACTGAATGGGTAAGCCGTTATTTCTAGTCCTTGAGTTGGTTTGCAATTCAAAGAATTTGGAGTAATCGACGTTATTGATTTTTTTCAGATACTTGAAGACTTGAATCATATCCCCTCGTAGGCGTCTTTTCACAGTCGAAGCAGCAGAGCCAGAAGCGTCCATCGTGAGGGGCAATGAATGTTAATTTTGGCGCGCCGGGTTTGTTGATGTCGGTAACTTGTCGACAAGCAAGGATAATACGCTTGTAAATAAGTTTATTAATGCCATAAAACCCTAAATCTTTGTCGTATAGGCTTCGTTAAGAGGCTATAACCATAAACAACCAAGCTTTTGGATTTTCAGCGTGCCAAGACCAAGACTAAGACATGGCGAAAGTAATGCCACTCGCGCTTTTACGTGAAGGGAAGATCCAGCTGCTAGCAGTAAAGTTAAAACCTAATGCTAGAAGGAAAACAGCTTCTAGCATTCACTCTAAAAGGACTCCTAGGACCCTTTATTAATACGGCCCCAAGTCAGCCTCCCGAGTTCCCGCAGAGCTGCTACAGCCCCGCTGCAGAACGTGGCATCACCAGAGGCAGTTCATCAACACCTACGTAACCTGGTGGAATGGACTGCTTGCCTCGCAGCAATGCCTGGAGAACATGACTGTGCAGCGCTTCAAGGAGCTGGTGAACGCATGGCTGCCGTCATGAAATGCCCAGGCATCAGAGTTGGGCCTTCAGATAGGGAACACTAAACATATTTCCTTTGTCCTGAAAACACTGTAACTGTGTGTAATTGAAATGCCAGAATTTTTCTCATTACAACACTCCCACACGGCCACTGCGCGTAACGAAACACAGAAATTAATCCAGACAAGGAAAGGTTTGCCGGCGCCGGGGAACGAACCCGCGACCAGCGTAACGGGAGAGCCACTCCTTTACCAGTCGGCCAAAGAGGTACCCCGCTGGCTAAGTGGGTTAAGGGAGGCTCGCCCATCAGGCAAGTCGTGTCATTACATAATGTGCACTACACTGAACTCTGTAATATAATCTTGTAATCTGTATATATAAAGAGAGAGAGAGAGAGAGAGAGAGAGAGAGAGAGAGAGAGAGAGAGAGAGAGAGAGAGAGAGAGAGAGATTTACATTGATAGATTTACATAGAAAATCAGACCACACAGACCCCATGGTCCAGACTTGGTGGTCTGTCCTTAAACCTAAGTGATTTTACATTAATCAGAAGACTCCAAAACGTTGCATTTCTACTCTAGTTGATATTAAGTTGATATTAAGTTGAAGGAAGTGACGGTCGAGCTTATTTTTGAAGGAGTCAATCGTGTTACACTGGACCACTGATGATGGGAGCTTATTCCATTCTCGCACTACAACGTTGGTGAAGAAAAATTTGGTGCAGTCTGAATTTACTTGTCTACATCTGAGTTTTACGCCATTGTTCCTCGTGCGCAAAGTGTCATCGATCATAAACAATGTTGATCTGTCTACATTCGTGAAACCATTAAGTATTTTAAAACATTCGATCAGTTTTCCTCGGAGGCGACGTTTCTCAAGAGAGAACATGTTAAGGGTAGAAAGCCTTTCTTCGTAGGATTTGTTGCGCAAGGAAGGGATAATTTTCGTTGCCCGACGCTGAACACCTAATTTAGCAATATCCTTTGCATGGTGGGGAGACCAAAACTGTACCGCATATTCCAAGTGGGGTCTGACTAAACTGTTGTAGAGCGGGAGTATTACATCTTTATTCTTGAATACAAAGTTTCTTTTAATGAAGCCCAACATTCTGTTCGCTTTATTTGCTGCATCGATGCACTGCTGTGAGAATTTGAGGTTTGACGCGATTTTGACCCCAAGTCCTTGACGCATTGGACGCTTTTGAGTTTAACGCCGCGCATTTCGTAATCGAACTTTTATTCCTCGTTCCAACTTGAAGGACCTGGCACTTGTCTACGTTAAAGGGCATCTCCCATCTATCCGACCAAGCTGAAATTTTGTGCAAATCCTCTTGGAGGCTTTGCCTGTCTTCGTCAGTGAGAACCGAGTTACCAATCTTTGTGTCGTCTGCAAATTTACTAATGCGGTTATTGAGTCCAACATCCACGTCGTTGATGTAAATAATGAAGAGCACTGGGCCAAGAACCGAGCCCTGAGGGACGCCACTAGTGACAGGCGCCAACTCTGAGTTAAATCCGTCAATCACTACTCTTTGTTGTCTGTTGCTCAACCAATTCGCGATCCATTGGTTTACCTGACCGTCAATACCTATTTGTTTTAATTTGTAAAGTAATTTATGATGCGGGACTTTATCAAACGCTTTCTGAAATCAAGATAGACTACGTCCAGTGATTTGGTTACGTCATAAACAGTGAAGAGGTCGTTATAAAAGGTTAATAGATTTGATAGGCAGGATCTTTTATTTCGGAAGCCATGTTGTGAGTCCCCAATGAGTGGCTTTCAAGGTAACTCACAATTTTGTCTCTAATTATGCCCTCAAGTAGCTTACCTACAACCGAAGTTAGACTAATGGGCCTGTAATTACCTGGTACTTTTTTGTCTCCTTTCTTAAAAATCGGTGTCACGTTAGCCTTTTTCCAATCTGAAGGGACAATGCCTTGTCGCAAGGACATATTGAATACGGTTGTGAGGGAGGAGAGTATTTCGCTCTTTGTTTCTTTCAGCAGAGTTGGATATACTTTATCAGGTCCAGGACTTTTATTTGTTTTAAGTGATTTGAGGGCTTTAAGGACTTCATCGGAGAGAGAGAGAGAGAGAGAGAGAGAGAGAGATTAAAATCATAAGAGATGTAGGAGGAGGAGAAAGAAGGAAGAGGAGTAGGAGAAGGAAAGAAGACTAGGAAGAGGAGAAGGAAAGAGGAGGAGGATAGGGGAAGGGAAGGAAGCTAAGATGGGAACTATAGAAAAGAAGGAATATGAGAAGGAAGAGAAATGGAGGAAGGGAGGCAGAGTAAGAAATGCGGAGAAGGAGAAAATGATGGAAGAATATTAGACAGGACGGGGAAACCAGGAAGAGGAAGGAGGAAGGAGGAAGAGGAGAAATGGGAAATGAAGAGCAAGAAGAGAGAGGAGGGAAGATTATAAATGGAAGAGGATGAGGAGAAGAGAGAAAGGGATAAATATAAGGAAGGAGGAATTAGAAAAAAACTGTATAAAAGGAGGAGAAAACAATATTATAGAAAGCAGAGAAGTGAGGGAAGAATCTCAGAAGAGAAGGTTATGGAAGGAGGAGGAGGAGGAGAGAGAAAGATAAATATTAGGAAGGAGGAATAAGAAAAAAAAAGTATAAAATGAGGAATAAATTATATAACAAAGAGGAGACATGAGGGAAGAATATTAGAGAGAAGGAAAAACATGATCAAAGGAGAGAAGAAAGCATGGAGAGAGGATGAAGAGCAGGAGGATGATGACAGAGAGGAGACACAAGGGAAGACATGAAGGGAGGATGGAGTTTTAGATGGTAAGAATCATGAACACTACTACTACTACTACTACTACTACTACTACTACTACTACTTCTACTACTACTACTACAACAGCTATCACTACTGCTACTATGCTTGGTCCTGGGCAAAGTGAGTCCTGGGTCATCCTGCCTCTGCTGCTGCTGGTAAGGTCTTGGTTCCTGAGCTCCTGGCACTGTCACTGTCCGCTGCTGGCCGGCACCTCACCTGTGGACGGTAAGAGGTGTGAGCCGTCTGTCTGTCAGGTGATTAGGGACTGAGCAAGGCACTGGTCCTGTTTGTGAAAAATATCTGATTCAAATAAAAAAAATCCAAACCAAACATAACAAAACCACAATAGGTCTTAACTCATAATTCATATATTCTTCCTTACTAATGAGAATTCCTATACAACAAAGTGAGGTCACTTTTTGTTGATTTATACCATAGGGCACTGGCTGTCATGGGTTTGAAAATACTCTAAACTTAACCTAACAAAACCTGTTGCTCTTGACTCAGAACATTCATTTATGCTTTCTTACTAGTGAGACTTCCTGTACAACAAAATAAGGCCACTTTTTGCTGATTTATACCATAGGGTGCTGGCTATCATGGGTTTGAAGATACCCTAAACTTATCCTAATAAAACCTGTAGGTCTTGACACAGAAAATTCATATATGCTTGCTTACTAATGATACTTTCTATACAACTAAGTAAGGTTATTCTTTGTGGCTTTATACCATAAGGCAGGGGCGGATACAGGGGGGGGACCAGGGGGCCCGGGCCCCCCAAAAAATCTCCGACCCCCCAGAAAATCTCGAGTGTATGCGGATAGTCGGTACATAACTGACACGCTTATAATGTGCCGCAACTATAATACGGAATGTGTCGTCGTCTGTAGGCATATGCAGGCGCGGATACGGGGGTGGGGAGCTAGATGGCCCGGGCCCCCCCAAAAAAATATTAGGATAACTAAAATATTTGAAATACCCATGAATTGAGAAAACATAAAATATATTTAAGATACCCCTAAAAAGCTAGAGAGCTGGGGAGCGAAGCCGGCCGCCGCTAGAGAGCCCTGGTCGCTGTCCTCCAAACTTTAAAAAAATCCTCCTTTAAGGTTCCTTGGGCTTTACTATGCGGAGGTGGACGGGATGCTCAGGCAGGATTTTTTTTTTCGGTGTCTGATGTAATTTTTCACTCTCCTGCAGGGCAGGAGAGTGAAGTCTATCAATTATAATTTTCAGAAATTTGGAATTTGTGGTCAGAAAATATTATACGGATAACATGAATAGGCTACGGCCACGTGAGCCTACGTCGTCAATGAATGTTTCTCAAAATGGATCACCTGCTCTTATTCAACTCAGCAGCTCCATTGTTCAGGTGCTGAACATACAATAGTTACTCGGCCACTCTATACTGTCAAGCACAAAACGGTCATTAAAGGTGGTAATACAGCGGCAAAGGTCGATCTCACAGGTGCCATACGCGTCGCCTGCCACTCTCCCCGTCATAATACAGAATCATTACATACTCACCACTGTCACCAGACAAGTTCACTTGGTGCCTCTACAGTATATAGTGCTCCAATCACTTTGACTGCACCTTACACCTAAAATCAAGTAAATATTAGAGGCAAGAAGGAGAGAAGGCACACTTACGACTTTTGCGCTCTCTCTCTGCCAGAGCCATCCCAATCTCGTATGCCTCTTCTTCCTGTCTCCCGCTACAAACACCCCTCCGCCAGTTGACAGCTTGACATCGCAGCACTCTACACACAGTTTTATGAACCCATCATTTCTCTCTCTCTCTCTCTCTCTCTCTCTCTCTCTCTCTCTCTCTCTCTCTCTCTCTCTCTCTCTCTCTCTCTCTAGCTACTAGGCAGAAGGATAGATAAATGTATTTTCCTTACAGTCATTTTCAGTTTTGTAATTTTCGTCGTGCAAATCATGCGAGGCTGAACAGTAATTAAGTTCTTGTGGTGCCCGACGCGGACTGACGCACTTACCATAACACTTCCCTTTTGACAAGCACAACAAAAATGGAAGGGAAGCAAAACACAGTGTGCGAGTGTTGGAAAATCAGAGAAGAATCACTTTATTAATAAGAGAAGACAGCTATATAGGTGCGTAACATTGTCAGGAGGCGCCGTTGCAAAGGGCAGCCATCATCATCATCAGCAGCAGCCAAACGTAAACAAACCAAGCCTGACACTCGTGCTGGACGCCGCCCACGGGACCCCGCCACCCAGCGCCCTTTCCCTCCCACTGGTGACGTGCCCTCCAGGCTGCTGGCCCATCACTGCCCCTGAAGTAGATCCTGCCCTCCAAACCCCGCCCATGCATGACCTCGCACACACCCACACCCCTCCACTGCACTCCACGCCTCCATCTTACTTGCTTGCTTACTTACTTGGTTGTGTTGTTTAGAGGCCTCACAGTCGTGGCTGCTGCTGCTCCCGGTCCTGCTCAACAGGGCGATTTGGTCCAGTATGGTGTTGGTAGTCCTACATCTTGAGGTGTAGCCCGGCACTGGGACTGTTTGTAGCAGCTTGTCCAGCCCATTCTTTAACCTGTTTACCGGGCAACCTGTTAGGTTTGGGACTTCCTTAGGCAGGCTGTTAAAGATTCGTGGCCCTTCATGGGACAGACTGGCGGCCAGCAGGGTCCTGCCTCCACCTGCTGGGGCTCTTGTGGGGAGGGATCTTCTGCTGCACTTTCGTCCGGTCCGCTGATTGACGTGCTCTTGCACCATACTAGGCTCATTGCCAACCTACCTACATGAAAAAATTTGTCTTCAACAAAAAGTATTCAAGAATGCATTCACGAATACTCTTGTGAAGTATTCATATTTGTATTGAAATTATCAGTATTTAAGAGTATTTGTATAAATATGAAGTATATATTTATTTATTATATATATATTTTTATGTATGAGAAGTTTTAAAAAAGCCTAACATAAAAACCTCCCTCTGGCCCAGCATTCAAGAGGTGCATGTTTCCCTTGACAGCTTCTCAAAGTTATCATGACGGACCTTGGCAACATGCCGCACCATTCAGCGTTACGCTGCCATGGACAACTCAAGCAGATCTCACTCTAGCACAGCCATGCAAAAGAGAGAGAGAGAGGTAGCGACCCTCTCTGAGGAGAGTGACGTGGCACCAGCGTGGTCTGGTGGGGAATCCCTGCGTCGTGCTCAAGTTAGAATTGATAGACTATAGTGGAGTTATTTTTAGTTGAGCTATGAGACAATGAATGTGGTCAGCAGCTGCCATATCCACTCCACCAGTTCATCATTGAAGAAAGGCTAGCCCAAGAATCTTGACATTTATCCTCCTTAACTACTTGGGTGTTATTCCAGAATTCAGATGTGGTTAGCTTAGATTAATTGGTCTTTTTTATTGACCTTTTCCGTTATTTTGAGCACTTTTTACCATTAAACATTTACTGGTTGGTTAGGTCAGGTCTGTTGTTACTGGTGGGTGTACTTCTGGAGCTTGCCTGAAGGTGATGGCTCTATGTTAATTATTACTATATATTGTTAATTTTAATGAGGACTAGGTGGCCCCATACTCTGCCTGCTAAATTTTTGGCTGGCCCCGGCCCGTGATTTCTTTAATTCTTTTTTTTTTATAATATTGAAGCGAGGGCAGCCAGCCAAGTTAATACCTACAATATGAATTCTGTTTTGGTCCCTGAATGCAGTGCAGCAACAAGGGAGTTTTGGAAGACAGAAGGGGGGTTGGGTTGGTTTAAATTTATCCGGCATTTGGCGTGGGTGGCGGAAATTTGCAGCTTGGTACTACGGATGAAGCGGAAGTTGATCATCGTGTGATTTCCTGAACAAAACAGTGTCTCCATAATAACATCAACATTATAGTTTGTCCAGAAGTAATCAGGCACCATCTTTATGTTAGATTTTGATGTCTTTAAAATTTATCTCCAATTCTTTCTCTCCCTTTTTCCTTCCTCTTTCCTCCAATGTTCTCTCCCTATCTCACTCCTCCCTTTCTCTCCCTATTTATTTCCTCCAATGTTCTCTCCCTATTTATTTCCTCCAATGTTCTCTCCCTATCTCACTCCTCCCTTTCTCTCCCTATTTATTTCCTCCAATGTTCTCTCCCTATCTCACTCCTCCCTTTCTCTCCCTATCTTTCCTCAAATTCTGGTGACAAAACAATTTTTTTTATTCGTTCATATATTTGTTAGCTATTGGTATGTTTTATAAATTACTCTTGACAAATATTCCTGGCAAGTTAAGTTTAATTTGTGCCTTGTTACAGGTCATCAGTGGATGGCAGACATGAGTGAAGCAGTCCTCTGGCCGCCACAGCAGGTTGGGGACCTGTAACACTGACACTGCTCCAATGGAACCAGACTTGTAAGTACCACGTTACACTGACCTGTGGAAACTTTTGTTTGTTTTCAATGTCGCTACAGTAATGCCTGGGTTTATGAGTGCCTTACTTTACCAGTGTTTTGATTCACAAGCAAAAAAAATCACTTAAAATGCCTTGGTTTATGATTGATGGCGGTGTAGGAGCACCCTGTCTGTACACGTTGAGGACACAAGCCTATGTTCGCTGCAAGGTGAGGGCGCTCACACTGCGTTGTGGTAGACTCACAGAGGCAGCGCCTGGTTGTGTTGGTGCCCCAACGTGAAATCTTTGTGTTTTCAGCACTACTACAATGTGCATTTATTTTATATGGTTTGCAAGCAAAATTCCAGAAGGATTTAAGGTCATAAACCGAGGTATGACTGACTCTATCAAGGAGACTCTCTGGCAGCACAGTAAACCCTCGATGAGATGGACTAATTGGGGGGAACTTGGTTCATTATTGCCGAGAGTCCGTTATGAGTCGCGGTTATTTTAAAATACTTATAACCTACTAAATGTAAGCATATAGTTTATATTACTGTGTGTGTTGTCAGCACATTGTCTGTATAGCTGCACAGCACACTTGGCGAGGCACTGAGGCTGCCAGGTTGGCAGTGGGCCGTATTGTTACGGATATGGATAAAATTTTACAAGTGCACCACTGGAAGACCAAACCGTTAGTTAGTTTGTGTTGTGAAATAACCTGCTAACTGTTTTTTATCACATAAAGGATTGATGACTTTCAATGCCTGCCGTGCTGCCGCAGCCACAAAACAAGTTCAGCTTGCTTACTGTTTCTACATTCCACTCAGTGCTCACAAAGATCAAAAGTGGACAAGATAGAACAAATTCAAGCAATTTTTTTCCTGCTGTGTATTCCCCAGGTGTGCATGCTCACCTGGTTTACTCCCCTGGTGGGCTTCCCAACCCCACAGTCCCCATGGTGAGGAGGGGAAGCCGCACTCTGCTGATGGTCTCAGTACATAATTACATAGACAAAAACAAATACTGCTGAAAGAGCTGGATAGTGCATCCTATGCAATCAACTTATAATTATGATTAGATCAAGAGCTACAGCCCATTTAGTGACATATACTGAACAGTGCTTGTACTGAACAGCAGAGTGACTTACAGGAGGTATTTCTGGTAGTAAACAACCCCTGCCATGTTTGCTGCTTATTTCCACCACGCCAAAGCCAATGAATTCAAACTAACCAAACCTAACTTGGCTCCCAGCGACCCCCACAAGCTGTGTCAGCACCGACACTCACAAACGCTTGGCAATTTCCCATTTCATTTACGTCCTGGATTGATGCGTGACATTTTTTGTGGTGTGAATACGTTCTCCATTTGAATGTGAACCACAAGCAGGGAAATATTTCACGGGTGGGCTGGAAAGACTACAGTAACCCAAGGATTGGTCATTAGAGGAGAGCAAGCTGGCTAGCAGTTGTACTTACCGGTTCGTCCAGAAATTATTCTTGGTGGATCCCCGTGGATTTCTGACCCTCTGACCTTGTCCGTTATGGCCGGAACTGTTGTAAGCAGGTCTGTTATATCCAGGGTTTTACTGCATCTTATGTATTAGCAAGTTGTGATGATTTTGTGACATAGCTGTGTCAGTGGTGTGTTGTTTCCTAGTGTTACATGTAGTGTGTTGCTTCAAGCTGTTTGGAACACAGTGGACCCAGAAGCCTGCAGCTTGCTCAAATTCCTGTTGCTTCTCTCTGATTTCAGGAACGGTGCCAGGGAGACCAACGCTGTGTGAGTGTCCCAGTGGCTTACTGTGCTGCGCCACGTGGAGGTTGAGGTGAGTGAGTGTTATATCACTGTTATAATTGAGTGGGTTGGCAGAGGTTGGGTTAATACACCACTCTTAGAGGCCTCAAGATGGAGATAAATAAAATGGGTTACACACACAGGAAGGTTGAAGGGATTGTTATTACTGTGATGGATTACAGACACACTGCTGTTCATGGGAAGGGAAAGAAGGAAGGAAGGCGAAAAAATGAAAATGCAAAAGAAAAGAGAGAGGAAAAAAGGAAAAAGAAAAAGAAGGAACAACCAAAAGTGAAGGGAGAGAGGAAGGGAACGACTACTAAAAGGTGAAAAAAAAAGAGAGAGAGAGAGAAAGAAGGGGAAAAAGAAGAAGGAACAACCAAAAAGTGAAGGAAAGGAAATGGAAGGGAAAAAAAGGAAGGAGTGATCAACCAAAATGTGAAAGGAAGAGAAAAAGTAGAAGGAAGGGAAGGGGAGGAAAGAGTGGAGGTAGAAGGGAAGGAATACCAATGCTGATTTAGTTAATTAATAAACAAACAAACACATTGAAATGAATCAAACTAACACACACACACACACACACACAACACCCAGGTGGTTCAAGTCTGGCCATGTCAAGGAACACATCTGCCTGGCCACTCACCAGCTGAGAGCACAGGAAGTCTGCAATAGGCCTATGGTAGGTCTTGTCAAGGCAGCTCCTGTCAACTAACCCCTCCCAACATCACTGTCCATTCCACTCATCCACCACTCTGTTAGTATTGACACTCACTCACCACATGACTGCCAGGCCTGTTCCACTCATCCACCATTCTGTTAGTATTGGCACTCACTTGCCACATGACTGCCAGGCCTGTTCTACTCATCCACCACTCTGTTAGTATTGGCACTCACTCACCACATGACTGCCAGGCCTGTTCCACTCATCCACCACTCTGTTAGTATTGGCACTCACTCACCACATGACTGCCAGGCCTGTTCCACTCATCCACCACTCTGTTAGTATTGGCACTCACTTGTCACATGACTGCCAGGCCTGTTCCACTCATCCACCAGTCTGTTAGTATTGGCACTCACTCACCACATGACTGCCAGGCCTGTTCCACTCATCCACCACTCTGTTAGTATTGGCACTCACTTGCCACATGACTGCCAGGCCTGCTCCACTCATCCACCACTCTGTTAGTATTGGCACTCACTCACCACATGACTGCCAGGCCTGCTCCACTCATCCACCACTCTGTTAGTATTGGCACTCACTCACCACATGACTGCCAGGCCTGTTCCACTCATCCACCAGTCTGTTAGTATTGGCACTCACTCACCACATGACTGCCAGGCCTGTTCCACTCATCCACCACTCTGTTAGTATTGGCACTCACTTGCCACATGACTGCCAGGCCTGCTCCACTCATCCACCACTCTGTTAGTATTGGCACTCACTCACCACATGACTGCCAGGCCTGTTCGACTCATCCACCACTCTGTTAGTATTGGCACTCACTCACCACATGACTGCCAGGCCTGTTCCACTCATCCACCACTCTGTTAGTATTGGCACTCACTTGCCACACGACTGCCAGGCCTGTTCCACTCATCCACCAGTCTGTTTGTATTGGCACTCACTCACCACATGACTGCCAGGCCTGTTCCACTCATCCACCACTCTGTTAGTAAACCAATTCTTGCCTGTGTCCTTGTTGAATCTGAATACATCCAGTTTAAACCCATTACTACATGTCCTGCCCTGTTCTCTAACCATAATAATCTTATTAATATCCCCCTTACTAAAGCCCTTCATGCTGTTATAAGATACACAACCCTTCATTACAGCCGCTGGACCCACCACCCATCGGCAAGTGTTCCAGGAGGCAAGAAGGAGTGACTCTACACCATGGAATTTTGACAGACCTCCTCCTCCTGCCTTCAAGTCTGGCCAAGTAAGTGTGTGTGTGTGTGTGTGTGTGTGTTTCTAAAGGAGTGACTAAAGACTCTCTCTCTCTCTCTCTCTCTCTCTCTCTCTCTCTCTCTCTCTCTCTCTCTCTCTCTCTCTCTCTCTCTCTCTCTCTCTCTCTCTCTCTCTTATTCACACAGGTACGAACGACGTCACCACGACCCGGTCTGAGGAACTGCTGGACAAGTACCGTAGGCTCATCCAGCAGTATAAGTCTAAATTCCCTAACATTTTGATTTCAGGAGTTCTACTGCGGACTTGGGCGGAGAGCGACTTCTTCAGTAAGGCCTTCAGCCTAAACAACCGGTTACAGACACTTTGCAGAGAGCTTGACGTGGAGTTCTTCAACACATGCTCTTCCACATGGACGGATTACACCTTTCTCCCATCGGGGCAGCCAGATTCGGAAGGCTCCTCAACGACGCAGTACATGACACCCGATCAAAAAACGACCCTCAGCCACGTTCCTCCACCCCGCCCTTGTAAATAGACGCCGTGCATCGCAACAAACCCGTAACCGTGATCTCGCAAGTACCTCCACCTCTATTACCAAGCTTCTTGATAACTTAAAAATCCTTAGTTTCAATGCGCGTAGCCTAAGAAACAAGTTCGATGAACTGAGATGTCTTGCTCTAACAGAAAATTTTGACATGATTGCTATAACCGAAACATTTATCGACACCACAAATATTGATTTAAGTTCCGAATACAACATATATGGCTACAGACTCTTCAACAAAGATCGTGTAAACCGTAGAGGCGGTGGCGTCGCCCTTTATGTCAAAAGCTATTTGCAACCCACTGACAAAACACCGGGAAACAGTAACGTTGAACATTTATGCGTGCGAGTAAACATTGCAAAAGTCAATTTAAATATATCTGTCTCCTACAGACCTCCCAGGCAATCACTCGATGACGACCTTGAAATGTACAGCGTCTTAAGGCAGTCACTTAATAACAATGACTCACTGATATTAGGAGACTTTAACCTCCCCCATATCGACTGGGCAACACTGTCAGGTACAGAAGGCAAGTCACATAGAATGATCGAATTTCTAGAAGAAAAGTATCTAAGCCAAATGGTTTCTGAACCAACTTGACAAAATAATATACTCGACCTTGTTATAACGACCCAAGATAACCTAGTCATTAATGTCACGGTAGGAGAACACCTCGGTTCTTGCGATCATAAATTAGTGCGCGTCGACATTACAGTTCAATCATCAGTGACTGAAAATAAAGTAAAGGTACCCAATTTCAAAAGAGCTAACTTCGTAGAAATCCGACAAAAACTAACAGAAATACAACTATCAGATGACGGCAACGTAGAGGAAGCCTGGCTAAGCTTTAAAAATCACTTACTCAGCAGAACACATTCGTCCCCTTGTGTGAGAAGCGAATTAACACTAATAAAAGCCCACCGTGGTTTAATAGCGAAATTAAACAATCAGTCAATGAGAGAAAATTGTTTTACAGGTTAAAGAAAGAACAAAGCACGCCCGAAAATATTAGACTTTATAATGATGCCAGGCGACGAGTAAAAAGACTAGCATGTCAGGCAAAGCGTAGATATGAAGAAAATATTGCAGCCAACTGTAAAAATAATCCGAAATCTTTCTTCAGTTGCATAAACAACAGAAAGGCGATCAAAAGTGGTATTGGACCTTTAACAAACAGCGACGGTGCACTAGTGACTGACAGCCAACACATTGCAAACCTCTTAAACAATTACTTTTCCTCAGTGTTTAATACTAACAGTCTTCCTCCCCCTACCTACAACACCAGCACTATTGTAAATCTCGAGCATGCATTGCCTAATTTTGAAATAACAACCGATGAAGTCCTTAAAGCTCTCCATTCACTTAAAACAAATAAAAGTCCCGGACCCGACAAAGTATATCCTATACTGCTTAAAGAAACAAAGAGCGAAATACTCTCCTCCCTCACAACCGTATTCAATATGTCCTTGCGACAAGGCATCGTCCCTTTGGATTGGAAAAAGGCTAACGTGACACCGATTTTTAAGAAAGGAGTCAAAAAAATACCAGGTAATTACAGACCCATTGGTCTAACTTCAATTGTAGGTAAGCTACTCGAGAGCATAATTAGAGACAAAATTGTGAGTTACCTCGAAAGCCACTCATTAATTGGGGACTCACAACATGGCTTCCGTAACAAAAGATCCTACCTGTCAAACCTATTGACCTTTTATAACGACCTCTTCTCAGTTTATGACGTAACCAAATCACTGGACGTAGTCTATCTTGATTTCCAGAAAGCATTTGATAAAGTCCCACATGATAAATTACTTTATAAATTAAAGCAAATAGGCATTGACGGTCAAGTAAACCAATGGATCGCGAATTGGTTGAGCAACAGACAACAAAGAGTGGTGATTGACGGATTTTACTCAGAGTGGGCGCCGGTCACTAGTAGCGTCCCTCAGGGCTCGGTTCTTGGCCCAGTGCTCTTCATTATTTACATGAACGACGTGGATGTTGGACTCAATAATCACATTAGTAAATTTGCAGACGACACAAAGATTGGTAACTCGGTTCTCACTGACGAAGACAGGCAAAGTCTCCAAGAGGATTTGCACAAAATTTCAGCTTGGTCGGATAGATGGGAGATGCCCTTTAACATAGGAAAGTGCCAGGTCCTTCAAGTTGGAACAAAAAATAAGAAGTTTGATTATGAAATGCGCGGCGTAAAACTCACAAGCGTTCAATGCGTTAAGGACCTGGGGATTAAAATCGCGTCAAACCTCAAATTCTCACATCAATGCATCGATGCAGCAAATAAAGCGAACAGAATGCTGGGCTTCATTAAAATAAACTTTTTATTTAAGACTAAAGATGTAATACTTTCGCCCTACAATAGTTTAGCCTTGGAATATGCGGTACAGTTTTGGTCTCCCCACCATGCAAAGGACATTGCTAAATTAGAAGGTGTTCAGCGTCGAGCAACAAAAATGATCCCTTCCTTGCGCAACAAATCCTACGAAGAAAGGCTTTCCACCCTTAACATGTTCTCTCTTGAGAAACGTCGCCTCCGAGGAAAACTGATCGAATGTTTTAAAATACTTAATGGTTTCACGAATTTAGACAGAACAAAATTGTTTATGATTGATGACACTTTGCGAACGAGGAACAATGGCATAAAACTCAAATGTAGACAAGTAAATTCAGACTGCACCAAATTTTTCTTCACCAACGTTGTAGTGCGAGAATGGAATAAGCTCCCACCATCAGTGGTCCAGTGTAACACGATTGACTCCTTTAAAAACAAGCTCGACCGTCACTTCCTTGAACTTAATATTAACTAGAGTGGAGAAGCAACATTTTGGAGCCGTCTGATTAGTGTAGAATCACTTAGGTTTAAGGACAGATCACCTAGTCTGGACCATGGGGTCTGTGTGGTCTGATTTTCTATGTAATTCTCTCTCTCTCTCTCTCTCTCTCTCTCTCTCTCTCTCTCTCTCTCTCTCTCTCTCTCTCTCTCTCTCTCTCTCTCAACTATTACTCCTCCTCCTCCTCCTCCTCCTACTACTACTACTACTACCACTACTAGGAAAATTCAAATCAGGATCTTCTTTTTTCTCATACAACTGCTACTTTTTCAGCTTTAACTCAACGGCTACTCCACTTAGAGTAACCCCCTTTTACCCACACCTGGCCACACCATTGTCCTAACACCACACCAAGTTATAGTCTCCTAACTTGTAGACTTTTAGCAGGAGAAGCAAAAAAGTAGATATATATTACTAGGAAAATTCAAATCAAGATCTTCTTTTTTCTCATACAACTGCTACTTTTTCAACTATAACTCAACTGCTACTCCACCGCCAGTAACCCCCTTTTACCCACACCTGGCCACACCCTTGTCCTAACACCACACCAAGTTATAGTCTCCTTAACTGTATAGTTTTAGCAGAAGCAGCAAAAAGGTCAACATATATCACTAAAAAAACTAAAATCCCACCAAATTTTTTCATCACTATCTCTAACATAAACCATTTGAACACCACCACTACTACTACACCCCCATTGACCACCCTTCCTCCTTCTCCTCCTCCTCTCTTTCTCTTCCTCCTCTGCCTCCTCCTTCCCTCCAGGACTTACCAGCCCTGCATCGTGCCATCTCCCAAGTGGTGCCTTTCCTTTGTTTATTATAAATGTTAGGAAATGTTACACTCATTGAGGAATGTACTGGTACAAATGATATTATATGAATATAATATAGGAATAATACCAAACATATAAAAATATGCCTCCCCAAAAGCTAGGCCACTGCACAAGATGAACATGTGTTAGGCATTGCAGTAAAGAACATAGGATGCATTAGGCCATTCATTGCATCCCTACAAAAGAGCAACTTATAAAAACATGTGTTAGGCATTGCAGTAAAGAACATAGGATACATTAGGCCATTCATTGCATCCCTACAAAAGAGCAACGTATAAAAAGAGAAACCAGTAAGACAGTTGTTGTTGTTGGTGCGGTGAATGTGGACCTCTGGTAACACAGTGAGCCCCTTCATGTGTGTGTGTGTGTGTGTGTGTGTGTGTGTGTGTGTGTGTGTGAGGTGATCCCTCATGGTCACAGCGTCACTGCCTTCAAAACTCCTGCCTTCTGGCTTTTTTAGAAGCAAAGCCATCGATGACATGGTCGTGTGATGGCAGCTGTTTGCCAGTCTCCTGATTGATGCTGATTATTGCAAGTCCACTGAGGCCATCTTGTCCCATGGGTGGCAGGACTTTATGAGCTTTAGCTCTGAAAAGCTCCTCTCTGTTGAGACCACAGTCACTGGGAGAGTGCCGGCAGTCTGTAGAGCAATCCACAGATTGCCGTAAAGTTCTTTCAGCTGATTTTTGTGGATGTTGGAGAGAAACCCCAATGCAGTCAAGTCATCTGAAGGCACGGGCGACAAGTTGTTGATTTCAAGAGCCCGTGCCTTTCCATCAATGTGTTTTTTATTCCCAGTGCTTAGAGTGGTACAGAGCTGCTTGTGGCATTGCTTGGACAACGCCTCACCAGCCAGTCTTATAAAGTTGAACAGCAGCACTCCAAATTTGTCTCTGATTTCTGCCAGTGTTTGAAAGCTTTCCTTTAATGAGTCAAAGGTGGTGTCCACAACCATGTTAAAGAATTCAGTTGGTAACCTCTTGATAGCCTGGGGCTTCATAGGCAAAGTGTTTCTCTGTGCCTCTTAAGCACAGGATTCATCTGGTCGCATACAGCAGCAAAGCTCTGTATCTTCTCACTGAGGTTGTTGCCTTCATGAGGAGGTCAATTGCTACATCAAGCTGCCTTGTGGCAGGAGCCTGCTCCTTGCTTGGCCCCATTGTCATACGACTGTCCTCTGCAGTTGTCAGAAGGAATACTCAGACCTGTTCTGAATCAAAGATGATAAACAAAGACCTGTGTTGTTTGGGAAGCCACAAGAAATGCTAGAAAGTGTTCCTCGAGTTCCAGCGCTTCATCAGTGTTGACAGTCCTTGTGACAACCAACATCTGGCTTGCGTCAGGAGTACCATGACTCAACAATACTTGGACCGTTTAATCTCAGCCACCACGGAGTCCAACATTTTCCTAGTGATTGAAGCAGTCAGCCCATTTTGTATCACATTTCCAAGGTAGCCGGAATGACTGGACTGCCCACGATGCTGCTTCATGGCAGGATCAAATTTGGCGAGCAGCTCCGGCCACCTCTTTTAAGACATTTCCATTGTGTTGTTGTGTTAGTAGACAATGCAAGATTTCTCTCAGCTAGAGATTGTACGATAGAGATCAGGCAGGTCAGGACATCCCTCTTCTCTGCCTCTGTCCTCTGGCCTTGATCCATGGTCGTGCCGAGGCAGTTCCAAATCCTTCCATGTTGTCATGTGGCTGTGTTCTGGAGTGCCTTCATGACTTTTCAGAAGTGTGCCTGTGTTTGTCCAGTTAGAGAGTCCCTCTGCCATTAATTTAACGTCCTTTCTTGAGAATTGCTTGCAGCAAAGTACATGTTTTTTCTCAGTAGGTTAGCCAAGTTTTCCCCATTCGCAGGAAATCAACACTTTGCTCTGTGAGCGTTTATCTTCTTCAGCTTTCTTCTTTTTTCTTTGCTGGGCACCAGAAGGGTGTATTGTCCTTTTCCACGCCATGTCGCCGCCACTCCTCACTCCACGCTGAGCCTGACACAGTGACGCTGCGTACAGCTTCCTGGAGGCAAAGCACTACATGTACGTTCTGGAGGCCTGATCCAAATTTGAGGAGAATATGGCAAAATACTTGAAAATATATGAATTTCTGGATTAATAAAGAAAATTCAGTAAATCTATTGATACACAACACACATTTTAGTAATAATAATAATAAAAAATAATAACAATGGCTGCTTGGGGGGCCTATGCAACTGTTTGCACATAACAAGAAACATCCCTGAGTCTAGGCCATCTTGAGACACATGACAGCCACGGTATAAATCAACACAGAATGATGTGTTGTATAGAAAGTCTCTTTAGCAAGGCAGCATGTACGTATGAGTTTTGTGAGTCAACAAGACCTGTAATGAGTGTTTTGTTAGGACAAGTACAGCCAGCACCTTAGATCATGACACTCAGAGTGTGTTTGGATGAGAAATAGAAGAATTGACAGCTGCAGTGCCTTCTGTAGAATAGATCATAATGAAGAACCCAAACTTGGCAATAGATTTAACACATTGCAATTATCAGCTGTAGAAAACCTTCATACAATAGACTGATAGATACATAGATTGTTACACGCTTTATTCAACAACTTCATGGCTTGCAGTAATAGATAGGACATCCGACATAGATATTATTATTATTACCAATTATTTATTTATTTATTTTTTCAGCATACAAGGACATTGAGGAAGAGGAGGAAGAAGAAGGAGAGGAGGAGGAGGAGGAGGATAAATAATTAGTGAGAACAAAATATCAATGAAAAATAAGAAAATGAGAGAAAAAAGTGAGAAAATGAAAGATAGTGAAAAGTGAGATAGTGAGGAAAAATATTTACTGCTGAAAAAAAGAAAGAGAGAGAGAGAGATACAGAATAAAGTGAGAAAGTGACTGGATTACTACTACTACTACTACTACTACTACTACTACTATCACTACTACTACTACTACTACTACTACTACTACTACTACTACTACTACTACTACTACTACTACTACTACTACTATCACTACTACTACTACTACTACTACTACTACTACTACTACTACTACTACTACTACTACTACTACTACTACTACTACTACTACTACTACTACTACTACTACTACTACTACTACTACTACTACTACTACTACTACTACTACTACTACTACTACTACTACTACCTCTACTAGTACTACTACTAATACTTTTTTTTTATACTACGGGCCATCATCTATTAGAGTTGCGTTGTGAGAGGTATATTCTCTCATATCCTTTCACAAAGCAATTCATTGGCCCCACCCCGCCAATGACTGTGGCCGACAACCATCCTTATTTAATATTACAAACCTTACTAAACATATTATTTTTAAGCTAACCGAGCTTGTGGTTGATACGACTATCAACCACTGTCGCCTCAAAGTCCAGGACGGCAATGTGGGTGGTTTTGGGTGCAGGTGACCTGGTTCCTCTCAGGCAGACCAAGGCTGACCTCAGGAGGGAGAAGGACAGCCTGCATCTCATCTAGGCGACCACACTGCTTCTTGGCTGCTACTACTACTACTACTACTAACTCTTCCTCCAACCTGCAGGATGTGTGAAGAAGAAGAGGAAGAAGAGGAAGGCTCAGGAGGAAGGAAAGTCCCTCACTGCATTAAGACTCAAGGTAATATTGATTAATTTTTCATTTCTTCCCAATGTTTTTTTTGTGTGTGTGTTTATTTGTTTGTTCCTTCCTTCCTTCCTTTGCATACATGTAGGTGGGGCAGGACGGAGTGAGGATAGGGACGGAGAGACTGAAGGAACAAAGGAGGGAGTGACACAGATAGATATATAGGGTGTCTCTCTCTCTCTCTCTCTCTCTCTCTCTCTCTCTCTCTCTCTCTCTCTCTCTCTCTCTCTCTCTCTCTCTCTCGATAATAGATAGATAGATAGATTTGTTTTGTGTGTATTTTTGTCTCCTGGTAGATAGATCCCTAAGACACACTTGCTGGTCAGTAAGTAACATTATGGAAAACTAAACTAAAAAGACCCTTAAAACAGCATGATAAGACGTGACCTTTCTTGCCTTATAGTGCAGCAAGTGGTTGTTGTTGTTGTGTTCCAGTGAGGGACTCCTGGAGTGTACAGACAGACCTTTCTTGCCTTATAGTGCAGCAAGTGGTTGTTGTTGTTGTGTTCCAGTGAGGGACTCCTGGAGTGCACAGAGAGGAAGGAATAATGCTGTCTTCACCAGAGAGTGCTAAAGGGAGGGGTTGGGTAAAGCTTTATTATATATAGAGTGATTTACCAAGATAACCTGGTGTTTGGCAGTAGGAGGGAGTTGCTTTAGAGCAGTGGCAAGCAGGGATGTAAGGTCACCATGCATTGTTTGGCTGGCAATGGCTAGCTGAGGGTAACAATAATTTAGTGAGCTTGTGCCTTACTGAAAAACTGTTCTTGCCCAAGAAGAACAATAAAGTGCAGCTGTTTTAGTGTGGGAAGTGTCTCCTGAGGAGTCAATAATAGGGCTTGCAGACAGTACATTTCCAGCAGTGTTTGGTGCGCCCACAAAAAGAGCTTCCACAATGATAAAAAATGCAGGTCACTCTTACACAAACTGTACCTAATGAAGGATTTCCCTTACCTGAAAGCATCTTATAGTAGGTCATCTTTACATAAACTTATTACAAATACATCACCTTCATCATCATCATCATCATCATCATCATCATCGTTTAACGTCCATTTCTTCCTTGTGGTGGACGGGGTATGAGCCTCCTCCACTGTCCATTTCCTCCGTGATGTTCAGCCTCCTCATATCTTCCTCCACCTTGGGCTTCTCTTCTGCCTCAAGGTTCAGTTCAGGATGTGTTCTTCTCCTCACAAAACACATTAATCTGGCCTTAATCCTCCAGGCCACTCCTCCTACCACTTCTTCATTTGAGATTCCATCCTGCCATGTGATTGCCATCAAGTATCTCAGCATTCTCACACCACACTAGTGCCTCCAGCTGTTTCCTGCCAGCCCAGGTCTCTGCCCCGCACACACACACACACACACACACACACACACACACACACACACACACACACACACACACACACACCTGTGCTGCCAGGCGGGATATTCTGGTTCACTAGTAAGCCTGCCAGTTCCCTGCACTCTTCCAAGCACAAGCTGTCCTGCCTCTCACTGCTGCCAGGCGGGATATTCTGGTTGACTAGTAAACCTGCCAGTTCCCTGCACTCTTCCAAGCACAAGCTGTCCTGCTTCTCACTGCTGCCAGGTGGGATATTCTGGTTGACTAGTAAACCTGCCAGTTCCCTGCACTCTTCCAAGCACAAGCTGTCCTGCCTCTCACTGCTGCCAGGTGGGATATTCTGGTTGACTAGTAAACCTGCCAGTTCCCTTTCCAAGCACAATAAGCTGTCCTGCTCTCACTGCTGCCAGGCAGGATATTCCTGGTTGACTTGTAAATATGCCAGTTCCCTGCACTCTTCCAAGCACAAGCTGTCCTGCCTCTCACTGCTGCCAGGTGGGATATTCTGGTTGACTAGTAAACCTGCCAGTTCCCTGCACTCTTCCAAGCACAAGCTGTCCTGCCTCTCACTGCTGCCAGGTGGGATATTCTGGTTCACTAGTAAACCTGCCAGTTCCCTGCACTCTTCCAAGCACAAGCTGTCCTGCTTCTCACTGCTCCTCCGTATAACATCCCCAGGTGTCCACTACAGGGCGTCACCATCCACACTTCTGCCTCTGTCCTCCAACACAAGGGAAGGCTGCACCAGCTCCATGCACGTCTCCTACACCCGAACACCTCCCATGACACCACCTCCTGCACACTCCCTCTTCACGGATATCTCCCGCCACTCTCCATTCCTATCATCGCCACGACCTTTGTCTTTTTCACCCTCAGCCCTCTTCCCCGCCCTAAACTCCTCCTCCCATTAACACCAGGTCATACAACAGCTCCCTCTCTTCTTGTGTTAGAATGTTGTGTTTGTAACAGATGTGGATTCTGAGATATTGGCAGTTGAATTTAGAGCTAGAGTTAAATTGAGGTCATTTTTGGCATGATTTTTAAGTTGAAAGTAATTAAACCCTCCTGAACTATAAGGTTATGAGCACTGCCAGTTACAGGCGTTGTAGGTGAGTGTAAGGAGCATCTTGTGTCAGAATATTGTGTTCCTGACTGTTGTAGATTCTGAGATATTGGCAGTTATTAGAGTTGTAGTAGTCATTGAATTTTGGATATTTTTGTGTTGGAAAGTTTTTAGCTAAGTACAGATATTTCATGAACTATAAGGTTATGAGCACTGCCAGTTATAGGTGTTGTAGGTGAGTGTTAGGAGCATCTTGTGTTGGAATCTTGTGTTCGTAACTCTTGTGCTTACCGAGATATTGGCACTTGAAGTTGACACACACACACACACACACACACACACACACACACACACACACTAACTCTGCGATGGTTCTTGCAGGGAAGGAGCCGAGATGAGACCAGACTCAGCCCTCCAGTGAGCCCAGGTGACCACCAGGGGGACACCCACGCACCTCATGGCTTAGGGGAAAATGCATGAAGGTGGTGGGTGAGTGAAGCAACGCACCCCCTGTGTATGCTCAGGTCCCAGGCTACGTCAGGTCAGGGGCTGCCTCAAGAACAGGTCATTTATCTCCACACTTTCCTCCATTTTTCTCCTGTTTTCTCTACCTCTTCCTCTTTTCCTCCTATGCCCAAAAATTGCTTAATCTTTCCTCTTCCTCCCCCTGTCTTCCGCTTCTTCCTCCTCCTCTTCGTTCCTCTCCTATCTCCACTGTTATCAAGGTCTGTGTATTTCTCCAATGTGATTTTGGTGGTTTCATTATTTCCTCCTCCAAGTTCAAGTCCATTTTTCTCCCTTTTCCTTCCTCTCTTCCTCCTTTCCTCCTATACCAAAAAATAGCTTAATCTTTCCTCTTCCTCCTCCCATCTTCCTCTTCCTCCTCATCCTTTTCATTTCCCTGTTATCTCCACTTTTATCAAGGTCTGTGTATTTCTCTGGCATAATTTTGGTGGTTTCATTCATTTCCTCCTCGAAGTTCAAGTCCATTTTCCTCCACTTTCCACAACCTCTTCCTCCTTTTCTCCTACACCAAAAAATAGCTTACTTTCCTTTTCCTCCTCCTCCTTTTCATTCCTCTCCTATCTCCACTTTTATTAAGGTCTGTGTATTTCTCCAGTGTAACTTTAGTGGTTTTGTTCATTTCCTCCTCCAAGTTCAACTCCATTTCTCTCCCTTTTCCTTCCTGTCTTCCTCCTTTCCTCCTATGCCAAAAAATAGCTTAATCTTTCCTCTTCCTCTTCGTTTCCTTGTTATCTCCACTTTTATCAAGGTCTGTGTCTTTGTAAACTTTGCAGAATGGACGAAAAAAACACCAGAAATTGCTTGTTTATTTATTGAGCAAACTGACACTTCTTGCAGAGAGAGAGAGAGAGAGAGGGGGGGGGGGTTCCTTATGTGTCTGGGGGGGCATGTGTCTGTGGGGGTTGTCAACACACTGGGGGGGGGGGGGACACCCTGTGGGGCCTGGGAGCTGAGAGAGAGAGAGAGAGAGAGAGAGAGAGAGAGAGAGAGAGAGAGAGAGAGAGAGAGAGAGAGAGAGAGAGAGACACACACACACACACACACACACACACACACACACACACACACACACACACACACACACACACACACATTTTTGGCACTAAACTCTGCCAGACTCTTGCTGGGAGGGAGACAGAGACGAGACCACTGAGCCGAGGGAACCAGTCAGGCCTTCAAGATGCTGCCTGGATGCTGGGGGAGACGAGTCTTGTTGGGGAGAAGATGGAGGGAGATTAATTGAAGGGCAGAGATGAGAGAGAGAGAGAGATGGAACTAACTCTCTCTCTCTGTATTTCTATAAAGAGAAGACTAATAAAGTTTGGAAATATATATTACAATGGATATATTTAAACCTACTCTTCTTCTTCTTCTTCCTTGTCTCTTTCCTCTGTCCACCAGTGAGCTATTGTATTCTTCCCTTCCCTTCCCTTCCCTTCCCTTCTCTTCTCTTCTCTTCCCCTCCCCTCCCAAGATGCTGCCTGGATGCTGAGGGGAGAGAGAGAGAGGATGAGATGGCTCTCTCTCTCTCTTCTTTTCAATGGACCTTATACACTTTTACGTTACTTTTTTTTGTGAGAGAGAGAGAGATCCAGCTTCCAGTCCCTTACTGAGCTGAGTGACCAGACAGCACCAGCCAGTCAGCCATAGCCCTGAAAAGATATATGGTGGTTAGGTCCCGGTAGATTGTGGTGGAGTGGTAGAAATTGTGGTTGAATGTCAGGTCTTGGGTTGAAATTCTGGGGTTACAGAGCTGAAAAAGTTTTGAACAAGCTAAGTTTTTGGGTTGAACTTGTGATGACTGATGGTTGAATTGTGGTAGACTAGTAGAGGGATGTTGGGCAAATATTGTGTGGTGGTTAGACCCTGGTAGATTGTGGTAGACTGGTAGAAATCATGGTTGAAAGAGACAACAGTAACTTACCACATATCAGCAACTTCCTTTGCCAGCTTCCATCAGTTGCACGATCTGTAATAATAATAATAATAATAATAATAATAATAATAATAATAATAATAATAATAATAATAATAATAATAATAATAATAATAATAATAATAATAATAATAATAATAATAATAATAATAATAATAAAAGTATATAAAATTAATCTATTTTCTCATTCCTGAGAGAGAGAGAGAGAGAGAGAGAGAGAGAGAGAGAGAGAGAGTTACCTCCACATCTGAAAAGGAAAAATCTATAATCTTCCGTCCTCTTCCTCCTCCTCACACACACACAAAAAAAAAATTATGACACACCAAAGTTATGACCTCCGCAGCAGCAGCAGTTAGACGCTGAATTATAGTCACAAGTTATAGTGTGCGTCATGCCAAGTCCCTACTGGTGAGCCTGGTTCAGACCCTCACACCAACCACCTCCCAGGGCCAAAACGGAGGTGGGTTGAGTTCTAATGTGTGTTTCCTTGTTTCACGGTACAGAGGAAGGGTCACACACCTAATCCGGGAAATGCCCACAACGCCTAGGAAAGCCTGGTCAAATGTGTGTTTCTTTAGGTTCACAGTACAGAGGAAGTGTCCCACTACCACCAGGGTCACACAACTACCCCGGGAAATGCCCACAACTCCTAGGAAAGCCTGGTCAAATGTGTGTTCCCTTAGGTTCATGGTACAGAGGAAGGGTCAAACTACCACCAGGGTCACACAACTACCCTGGGAAATGCCCACAACTCCTAGGGAAAGCCTTGCCAAATATGCGTTTCTTTAGGTTCACGGTACAGAGGAAGGGTCACACTACCACCAGGGTCACACAACTACCCTGGGAAATGCTCACAACTCCTAGGAAAGCCTGGTCAAATGTGTGTTTCCTTTGGTTCACGGTACAGAGGAAGGGTCACACTACCACCAGGGTCACACAACTACCCTGCGAAATGCCCACAACTCCTAGGAAAGCCCGGTCAAATGAGTGTTTCCTTAGGTTCACGGTACAGAGAAAGGGTCAAACTACCACCAGGGTCACACACCTACCCCGGGAAATGCCCACAAATCCTAAGAAAGCCTTGGTAAATGGGTTTCTTTAGGTTCACGGTACAGAGGAAGGGGCACACTACCACCAGGGTCACACACCTACCCCGGGAAATGCCCACAAATCCTAAGAAAGCCTGGTCAAATGTGTGTTTCTTTAGGTTCACAGTACAGAGGAAGGGTCAAACTACTACCTAGGTCACAAAACTACCCCTGGAAATGCCCACAACTCCTAGGAAAGCCTGGTCAAATATGTGTTTCTTTAGGTTCATGGTACAAAGGAATGGTCAAACTACCACCAGGGTCACAAAACTGCCCCTGGCAATTCCCACAACACCTAGGAAAGCCTGGTCAAATGTGTGTTCCCTTAGGTTCATGCATAGACTTCACAACTAGTTGACGGGAAATCTCTTCAGTCTTGGCGCGCTGGCTTCGCGTAAGGGGCCAATTGTTATGGCGACTTTCACTGCGACAACTCAAACACACTCTGCGTTCTTACTCCGAATTTAAGTGGAAACAGGACGAAATCTTCAAGTTTTAGTGCATACAAGCAGGCAGGAGTGTCTCTAGAGTGATTTGGTCGAGGATTCAAGGTAACTTATATAAAATAGCACCATGCGTGCACTTTGAAAACGTTGTGTAAAAAATGGCAAATTTGCGTAACTTTAGGTTGAAATCTTTACGTAAAATGAATGATAAATGTAGGATAGTGAAGTCCACAGTTTTACGTATTAGGAAACAAGAAATGTACGTTTAGTTAGTGCCTACATGGCAACTCAGCTCAGTTCCCGCGTCGCCTAACTCGCCTTAGGCACGCAGTCAGCTGGGCACTTCCCCTCTGTAAAGGATTATCGCTGTCCTGCCTCTGTTTACTCTCCAAGTAAAGGACCTACAGTTATTCATCGTCTCTGTACCCTTCCCCACAACTGCAAGGATCCAGAGGACGATACAAGAAGACACAGAAGGCAGTGGATCGAGTGGAAGTGACGGAGGAGACACAAGATATGAGGACGCCGCGACCCCGTGGAGTAAACTGTGGAGGAGCCGTACTACGCCATCAGTGCAGTGACTCAGTGTTGTGTGCAGTGCAGTGGTGTGTTCAGTGCAGTGTGGTAGTGAGGGGGCTGTTCACTACGTCCTACGGGGTCGAGTATGTGTGCATGGGGAAGGCCAACTCTGACCCGACTGAGCACTCTTTCGGCAAGCGCCGCACCATGTGCGGCGCCAACTACTGGACGAGCGTGCAGAACTTCATGGTGAGCAACAGGTTGGCCCAGCGCCTGCATTTGCTGAAGCTCGTCGGGTTCTTCCCCGGGGACGTGCAGGCCGACCTGGACCGGGCCAAGGCAGAGGAGAAGGCAGACGACGAGGTGATCTTGGCCCAGCTTGCCACGGAGCTGGCCGACGACCAGCCGGACCCGCCGACGGACGAGTTGCTCCTCGCCGCGGTCGGCAACTACGCCGGCTACCTGGCCAGGAAGGTCCAGGCCAACTCCTCTGTGGCCGAGTGCTGCAAGCAGGAGCTTGCCCAGCAGGAGGAGATGAAGATTACCGTGGAGCTCGAGAGGGCGACCCGCCCTCTGTGATGTTCGACGCCCTGGTCGAGCTGGTCGACAGGGAGAGCTGGAGACGGGCCGGGCGGTCCTGAAGCCATCTCTCCCAATGGCCCACATGGCGTCCTTCAGGATGTCGCTGTGGGACTCCCTGATGTGCAGGGAGGACAAGAAGGAGCGCAGGTTGAGGTTCCTCTCCCTTGCCATGCGCCACAGGGACGGGTTCAGGCACCTCCTGGAGTTCCTGGCGGCCTCAGACCCGACCTTGCAGGGGTACAGGTGCCAGGAGGGGCACAACCTGGCCAACACCATCTTGCCGCACATCAGCAGGTCCCTCTTCAACTGTTTCGGTGCTAATTTCTCCAAGGACGTGACCTCAGAAGCGAGGAAGAACAAGGCCTTGAAGCAGCCGACCGGCAGGAAGAGGAGCAGTATCGAGGAGGGCAGGAAGGAGACGGCGAGGAACAGGGACGTGTACAAGTCCAGGAAACTGACCGGGGCCCACAAGTCATAGGCCAAAAGGCTAAAGTGATTGTTCAGGGACGAGGGCCAGATAGCCGGCAAGACGTGCTGCGGCAATAGTGACATCGGAATTCAACCAAAATAAGTTGTGATTGTATATAGAAAAATGAATATTTTGCTTTTGTTGAGTAAAATTAAGATGTTTCTGCATGCTTTCCTCAAGTATTAAGTTTCTAATGTGAAAATTAAGTGATTTATTAGATGTTAAAAACTTACGTAAAAAATTGCACTAAATAAAAAAAATAAGTAGCTATTTCGGGCAAAAACTTATAAGATATGCTAAATATTGCTATTGATTCTGAAAATATAAGTGATTATCTCTGCATTTGGTGATGTTTGTGCATCTAGCGTAAAATCTGAGGATTTTATAGCCTTTTTAAGTTTTGTTATACTTATATAAAAACAATTAATCGGGATTTTATTAGGGAACGACTTTGAATTTTTTGATACCGCTGCTCATGGAGACTCATATATGCCTAAGGGAGGTGCCTGTTTTAGTTTCAGGTCGCTAGCTGCTTTGGTTTTGAAAATATTTAAATTTTAAATTTTTGAAAATCGGCCCCCTGCGAATCGGCCCCGCGCCCCGTTTCCCGTCAAGAGATTGTGAAGTCTATGGTTCATGGTACAGAGGAAGGTTCACACTACTACCAAGGTCACAAAACTACCCCTGGAAATGCCCACAACACCTAGGAAGGGCCTGGTCAAATGTGTTTCCTTAGGTTCACAGTACAGAAGAAGGGTCAAACTACTACCAGGGTCACAAAACTACCCCTGGAAATGCCCACAACTCCTAGGAAAGCCTTGGCAAATGTGTGTTTCCCTTAGGTTCATGGTACAAAAGAAGGGTCACACTACCACCAGGGTCACACAACTACCCCTGGAGATGCCCACAACTCCTAGGAAAGCCTGGTCAAATGTGTGTTTTCATAGGTTCACAGTACAGAGGAAGGATCACACTACCACCTGGGTCACAAAACTACCCCTGGAAATGCCCACAACTCCTAGGAAAGCCTGGTCATATGTGTGTTTCCTTAGGTTCACAGTACAGAGGAGGGGTCACAAGACTACCCCTGGAAATGCCCACAACTCCTAGGAAAGCCTTGTCATGACTGCTCTTCTGAACTTGCTAACTGCATGCCTCCCCCCCTCCCGCGGCCCCGCTGCACTCGACTTTCTACTCATGCTCATCCCTATACTGTCCAAACCCCTTATGCAAGAGTTAACCAACATCTTCACTCTTTCATCCCTCACGCTGGTAAACTCTGGAACAATCTTCCTTCATCTGTATTTCCTCCTGCCTACGACTTGAACTCTTTCAAGAGGAGGGTATCAGGACACCTCTCCTCCTGTATTTGATCCTCCTTTCGGCCACCTCTTTTGCTTTACATTAGGAGCAGCGAGTAGCGGGCTTTTTTTGTATTATTGTTTTCTTTTTTTTGTTGCCCTTGAGCTGCCTCCTTTGTTGTAAAAAAATAAAAAAAATATGCGTGTTTCTTTAGGTTCACAGTACAGAGGAAGGGTCACAAGACTACCCCTGGAAATGCCCACAACTCTTAGGAAAGCCTTGTCATATGTGTGTTTCCTTAGGTTCACAGTACAGAGGAAGGGTCACAAGACTACCCCTGGAAATGCCCACAACTCCTAGGAAAGCCTGGTCATATGTGTGTTTCTTTAGGTTCACAGTACAGAGGAAGGGTCACAAAACTACCCCTGGAAATGCCCACAACTCCTAGGAAAGCCTTGTCAAATGTGTGTTTTCTTAGGTTCACAGTACAGAGGAAGGGTCACAAAACTACCCCTGGAAATGCTCACAACTCCTAGGAAAGCCTGGTCAAATGTGTGTTTCTTTAGGTTCACAGTACAGAGGAAGGGTCACAAAACTACCCCTGGAAATGCCCACAACTCCTAGGAAAGCCTGGTCATATGTGTGTTTCTTTAGGTTCACAGTACAGAGGAAGGGTCACAAAACTACCCCTGGAAATGCCCACAACTCCTAGGAAAGCCTGGTCATATGTGTGTTTCTTAAGGTTCACAGTACAGAGGAAGGGTCACAAAACTACCCCTGGAAATGCCCACAACTCCTAAGAAAGCCTTGTCAAATGTGTGTGGCAGTCGAAATGTGGGCCGAGAGAGAGAGAGAGAGAGAGAGAGAGAGAGAGAGAGAGAGAGAGAGAGAGAGAGAGAGAGAGAGAGAGAGAGAGAGAGAGAGAGAGAATGTTCCATAATAGACTCGGAGCAGAGTGAGGATGACTCATTTTCTCGCCGGCAACACACGCCTCAGTGAATAAGTTACCCGAGTAATACGTTCACCTGGATCACAGTCTGTTCACCCCAGGACGGCAATGAGTCAGTATTTATTTTTTTTTACAGCTAAGGAGACAGTTCAAGGGTGTTAAAAAAAAAAAAAAAAAAGCCTGGTACTTACTGCTCCTGAATAGAGGTCAAAGGTCTGGTGCTCGAGGTCGCATGTTGCCTCCTGCCCGGGGTCGCCTCAGAGCACGCTGGATCCCGCCTCAACAAATTTTGCCCGTCGCTGCTGCTGGGTTAATATGCCTGCTTGTATGAGATCACTTGAACACAATGCATGCTTTGGTGAAGTCTGAACTAGGCTGTGATGCACACACACACACACACACACACACAGTACAGAGGAAGGGTCACACTTCCACCAGGGGCACAAAACTAACCCTGGAAATGCCCACAACTCACCCACAGCCCACAACCCACGGCCCGGTAGCTCAGTGGGTAGAGCGTCTGCCTCACAACCAGAAGGGCCGGGGCTCAATTCCCTTGCCGGGTGAAGATGAGTTGGGTCTTTCACGTGTAGCCCCTGTTCACCTAGCAGTGTACGCGACGTCAGGCAAGGGGTTGTGACCTCGTTGTGGCGGTGTGTTGTGTGTGAGTGGTCTCAGTCCTGCCCAAAGATTGGTATTACGAGCTCTGTGCTCTTCCGTAGGGGAACGGCTGGCTGGTTTACCCGCAGCAGACCAAGAGCTGAATTACACACACACACACACACACACACACACACACACACACACACACTTTCATTCCATTCTGTTGTAAATATCTTAAATAATGTTTAGTTTGCGTACATACATGGCTTAATGATGCTACTGTAAGAATTCTAGTATAGTCAAACCATTTCATATAGTCTAGGCGTTCAATTCCGTGGGTCCTTTCCTCCCCTCTTCTCTGCCACACAGTCCCAACACCTGTCCCTTCCTATCATATGCTACCATTAAGAATCATGATCCCCACTGCTACCGGGTTAAATATACAGGACTAACATGCCAGGGACTCACCGAGCAGGCTGTTTTGGGGAGGTAGTCCAGGCCACACTCTTCCAGCATCTCAGTGGTCACGGACAGGGGGATGTCACTCACTGCCGCCAAGTACATCAACCGGTACAGCAGGTCCGGGGAGAAGATCTTGACCTTTGGGGGAGAGAGAGAGAGAGAGAGAGAGAGAGAGAGAGAGAGAGAGAGAGAGAGAGAGAGAGAGAGAGAGAGAGAGAGAGAGAGAGAGAGAGAGAGAGAGAGAGAGAATTTCAACATTACTATTTATGTTATATTAATTTACAAGATGCATTCAACTTAGCCAAAACATTTTCTACCTCAGCCTGCACCCTTCAACAGAGAGAGAGAGAGAGAGAGAGAGAAAGTTGATCCATACCCTTCCTCTTCATTTCTATCTCTTTAACTCTCTCATTCTCCCTTTATTTACTGCTCTAACTCGACTCCTCTCTCTCTCTCTCTCTCTCTCTCTCTCTCTCTCTCTCTCTCAAGAACTTTCCGTGTATATTCTTTTATATTTGTCTTGTTCAAACCTTCAGTGTTTGAGCACCCACCTGTGACAGTGTTCAACATGTGGTATGCTTGTTGAGCTGCAGGGTGTGGACAGGGACGTCCTCATCCCAGTCCTGGCTGGGAGCATCATCACTGTATAGGTCATGAGAGTTAATGCAGTAACTCTAGATTTACGCGAGTTTGGTTTACGCGTTTTTGATATAACGCGTGGTCCAAAATCAAAATAAATGTTTAATTTACACATTTTTTTTCTTTTATACGCGATATTTTCTGGAGTGTCCACCAGATGTCTCAAGCAACTGGACTCACACGGTCACACAGCTGAGCTCATTTCTTCCCGCGCGCCACTTGAACAACAATACAGTACCCACGCTACTCAACAACACCCTCGCTGCTGTGCTAACACGAGGGGAAGGGCAGCCAAAGGAGGAACCACGAGAGGGAGAGGAGTCAGAGTGATACAGGAGGCAATACAAACCTACCTCTTGTTGGATTTACTACAGTGTTTTGGATTTACGCAATGACCTCTTCACAATACTCGCGTAAATCCAGAGTTACCTGTATATGCAAAACATCGTAAATCAACACACTGGGAACTATGGGAGGCCTGCACCCCGTCACTAACACCTCACCTTGGACAAGAGCTGCTTCAGATTCTCGGCAGTTTCCTCAAGGCTGTTCCCGAAGCCCTCCGAGTCACCCAGCAGCTTGTGAGTCTCCAGCGAGTGCTTCCTGGCCGAGGCAGCACGATGGCTGCGGGGAAGGGTGAGGAAGGGAACAAAGGATTGGTGTGAGTTGCATTGTTCTTGTTGCTGGTATTTCCATGTGAAGATGAGGAGCAGTGATCACAGGGATTATATACTTTCTCTTTTTTTACAGCAGAGGAAACAGCTCAAGGGCAAAAAAAAAGAAACATTAATGAAAAAAAAGCCTGCTATTTGCTGCTCCCACAAAAAGCGCTCAGAGGAGTGTCCAAAAGAGAGGTCAATTTAACCTAGTAGCAGCGACGGGCCAAATTTGTGGCTTTACCGTGTAGCAGCGAATGCCAAATTTGTGGCTTTACCGTGTAGCAGCGACGGGCCAAATTTGTGGCTTTACCGTGTAGCAGCAACGGGCCAAATTTGTGGCTTCACCGTGTAGCAGCGAATGCCAAATTTGTGGCTTTACCGTGTAGCAGCGACGGGCAAAATTTGTGGCTTTACCGTGTAGCAGCGACGGGCCAAATTTGTGGCTTTACCGTGTAGATGCGACGGGCCAAATTTGTGCCATGATATAAACCCCCCAAAATAGATGATACATAAACTGATCACAAATGCTTTGATATATATTATGAAATGGTTTGTATGAGGGGTGATTTTTTCTCATTTTTCTCGCTTGGAGGGACCATTAAGAAACATGATCCCCGCTGCTACCACCAGGTTAAGGAAAAATTAGAAAAGAGTGGATATGGAGACGGGACAGCACCAGCATAGCTCTTTTCCCATATGTCACAACTAGGTAAACACACACACACATGTACGCATACACTCGCACGCACACACCAGACACCATTGCCCATCCGGTACATGTCCACCAAGTCGGCAATGTCCCTCTTCATCTCCTCGGCCTGGTGCTTTTCCTCCCGGTCCGCCTCGTCCAGGCACCGCAGCGGCACCCCTCGGCACTCCAGCCTCTCCCTGCTTTCTCCGGTCATCAGCTGGTACTTCCTCCACTGTTCCTTCGGGAGTGCCTGTGGGAGGGGGGTAAAGAGGGTACATTCATCACCCCGCTCAGGTTCTAACTATTTGCATCGGGGAAAAAGGCCTGGAAAATTCTGCTTAGCCCCTTGACTGTGGATTTCCTATAAGAAGACCTCACCAAGCTATAGGAATGGAACAAAAAGTGGCTGCTACAATTCAATGAAGAAAAATGTAAATTCCTGCACCTTGGGAGGGGATATCCAGCACACCAATACCACATGGGAAACACTCCACTATCCACCACAGAGGCAGAGAAAGATCTGGGAGTGTATGTTACCAGGCTACCAGTGAAGGGATATCCAGCACACCAATACCACATGGGAAACACTCCACTATCCACCACAGATGCAGAGAAAGACCTGGGACTATACTTTACCAGGCTACCAGTGAAGGGATATCCAGCACATCAATACCACATGGGAAACACTCCACTATCCACCACAGAGGCAGAGAAAGACCTGGGACTATACTTTACCAGGCTACCAGTGAAGGGATATCCAGCACACCAATACCACATGGGAAACACTCCACAATTCACCACAGGGGCAGAGAAAGACCTGGGACTATATGTTCCCAGGCTACCAGTGAAGGGATATCCAGCACACCAATACTACATGGGAAACACTCCACTATCCACCACAGAGGCAGAGAAGGACCTAGGACTATATGTTACCAGGCTACCAGTGAAGGGATATCCAGCACACCAATACCACGTGGGAAACACTCCACTATCCACCATAGAGGCAGAGAAAGACCTGGGAGTGTGTTACCAGGCTACCAGTGAAGGGATATCCAGCACACCAATACCACATGGGAAACACTCCACTTTCCACCACAGAGGCACAGAAAGACCTGGGACTATACGCTACCAGGCTACCAGTGAAGGGATATCCAGCACACCAATACCACATGGGAAACACTCCACTATCCACCACAGAGGCAGAGAAAGACATGGGACTATACGTTACCAGACAACCAGTGAAGGGATATCCAGCACACCAATACCACACGGGAAACACTCCACAATTCACCACAGGGGCAGAGAAAGACCTGGGACTAAATGTTCCCAGGCTACCAGTGAAGGGATATCCAGCACACCAATACCACATGGGAAACACTCCACTATCCACCACAGAGGCAGAGAAAGACCTGGGAGTGTATTTTACCAGGCTACCAGTGAAGGGATATCCAGCACACCAATACCACATGGGAAACACTCCACTATCCACCACAGAGGCAGAGAAAGACCTGGGACTATACGTTACCAGGCTACCAGTGAAAGCCAAATCCGTGCCAATCGCAGCGGACGGGTTAAAAACTAGGTAAAAAACTGACTCTCAGGGCAAAGTTGGAATATGAGAAACTGATTAAAAACATACAATTCATCTAAATATCTAAGTTCAGGGCTTAAGTGTTGGAGTTCATTCTCTATGAGTTATGGACCTGGAGTAGTGAGCACATCCCACATGATCTTGAACCCCTGAAGGGCGGGTGTTTTGACCACAAGGGCTCACTCAGGGGGGAGATTGGGCCACAAATAGCTGTTCTTCAAGCACTCAAAATCCTTGAAATAAACATCTTATGGATATACATGTAATACCATGATGTGCAGCATACAACGAACTCAATGCAGCCTGATATGTGTGATGCCTGAGCGGGCCAAGCCAGACCTATTGCTGGGCTGAGCCTGGTGGACGGGACAATGTACTGGATGGGGGACTCACGCAATCTAATTTATTATATAACATATGAAAGTTTACTTTTTAGGTGTGCATATGTTGTACATATCTTGTGCTCTGTCTGGCTGGCTATCTTGGTTAGACTCTCTCTCTCTCTCTCATATACAGGATATAAAAATCTATATATTTCAAGACAACCTATTTCTCTCTTGAAAACGTGTCTGTGTAGAAAAACATATCATAATTTTCAATGGGAGTGTAACATATGAAATGCATTTATTTTTTCTAATGTTTACCAATATTTTGATACAATAATAATGGCAGGTGTTGGTTGGTGCCACTGGGAGTCAGGGGTGCAAGCAAGCATTTTGTGGAGTGTATGTTTTCCGACTTGTGCTGCCCACCTGTGCCTGTGAGTTCCCTGCCTGGCTGGCTGTTTTTTTGTGTGTTTTTTTGGGGGGGTGGGGTTTTTTAATGCCAACCCTGAGGATTACTAACAAGTGGAACAGCCTCATTGAACATGTAATCACCAGCACTAGTGTGAATATGTTTAACCCGGTAGCAGCGACGGGCCAAATTTGTGGCTTTACCGTGTACCAGCAACGGGCCAAATTTGTGGCTTTACTGTGTACCAGCAACGGGCCAAATTTGTGGCTTTACCGTGTACCAGCAACGGGCCAAATTTGTGGCTTTACCGTGTACCAGCAACGGGCCAAATTTGTGGCTTTACCGTGTACCAGCAACGGGCCAAATTTGTGGCTTTACTGTGTACCAGCAACGGGCCAAATTTGTGGCTTTACCGTGTACCACCAACGGGCCAAATTTGTGGCTTTACCGTGTACCATGACATAACCCCCCAAAAATAGATGAATCATAAACTGATCACAAATGCGTTGATATATATTATGAAATGGTTTGCGTGAGTGATGATTTTTTTTTCATTAATTCGCTTGGAGGGGCCTTTAAGAAACATGATCCCCGCTGCTACCACCGGGTTAAGAACAGATATGACCAGGTTGAGGCTGAACAGAAACAGAGAAGAGGCACCAGGCCCTTATGACTCTCTTGCCTCTTATACCTTCACTGGGTAAGCATCTTCACTCAGGGTCGGATTGGCCTATGTGTCCGTGTGCCAATGTACTTACTCGTGTTTCTTATTTATCTGGTCCCACTTCCGCCGAAGCGCTCTGCAGGACCCACATATTTTAATTCATTAAATTTTCAATATTGATCACAACTTATATGCTAAGTTAACTGTCAACGGCACATGGGTCCCCCAAGGTACATGTGTAGTGCGGCAACTATGCCTGATGAACGAGCCTCCCATAACCCACTTAGCCAGCGGGGTACCTCTTTGGCCGACTCGGTAAGGAGTGGCTCTCCCGTCACGTTGGTCGCGGGTTCAATCCCAGGCAGCCGGCGAATACCCACACCTTGTCTTGATTAATTTATCGCGTGTTTCGATACACGCAGAGGACGTGTTGGGAAATAGAGGAAATAGAAAAAGAAAATCCCGGGGCATGACACATGGGCCCCTGGACTTAACCCATGCCAATGTGTATTATTTGAATATTTTGATATTTTAGCTTATATGGGCCCGGGCCCACTCCAGCCACTAGATGGCACGGCCCCCTTCAGCACCCCAGTCCGACTCTATCTTCGCTAGGTAAGCACGTCAGCGCTGCCATGAACCCGCGCCATGAACCCTTGAAGCTCGATTGCAAGTCTTACGTAACAGTGCCACACCTCGCCTAATCGCCCTTACCGGAGCACCCGGCAGCCCACACAACCCTGATGACAATGAGAGTGTGGTAACTGCCCCAACAATAGCCACTTTTAAAGCGCGTTATGACAGACACCTTGATTTGATTAACTAAGATACTGGCTAACTAGTCCTAAGAGGTGGGGGACATCATAAGAAGTCCTCTTAATTCCCCACTATTTATTCCTAGCTAAGCATTCCTAGCTAAGACAGGCACGGGGGAAGGAAGGAGGGAGGGAAGAATAAAGGAGGAACCAGTGAGTGACATGCGGCACCTCACCTGCCACTCCGCCGTCACCAGCTTGGCCATCTCCACCTTTCTCTTGAGCCGCTTCTCCACCTTTCTCTTGAGCCGCTTCTCCACCTTTCTCTTGAGCCGCTTCTCCACCTTTCTCTTGAGCCGCTTCTCCACCTTTCTCTTGAGCCGCTTCTCCACCTTTCTCTTGAGCCGCTTCTCCACCTTTCTCTTGAGCCGCTTCTCCACCTTTCTCTTGAGCCGCTTCTCCACCTCGGGTTTCTTGGCCATCATGAAGTAGAAGAAGGCGTTGCGTCTCTTCTGCTTGCTCATCGCTGCCCGCCAGGAATACTCAGGAGGTGGACGAGGAGGGAGAGCACGGCCGTACGTCCAACCTCGGTGGTGATGGACGGAGCACTGACTCGCAACGTCGCAAGTTCACAACCAGCGTTACCATATTGTCGTACTGGGCATAACTTTTTCTTCTGCTTGAGGCCCAAAACTGCTGAGTATACACTGATAACGATATACATTCACAACTAGAGTTCAGATGGTTAATTATCGATGTTTATCTGCAATTGTTATGGGTCAGAAACAGGAAAATGCGAAGTTCTGAGTACGACAATATGGCAACGCTGCTCGCAACGTTGCCAAAGTGTCGTACTCACCTGCTCATTTTTCCCGATTTCAGGCAAAAAAATGTCCCACCCACAAAACTAACGATACTTTGATTTCTCAACAAAAACTCCTAATGTGTTCGGATGCAAACCTTTCCCTGAGTTGTGCTATAGCAGTGTCCGAAAATGGGAGAAAAATAGCTCTTCGATAGTATTCCTATGAATGATGATTGATTGATATAGTTTATTGTTGCAAGTAAAACAACAAGGGAGAAGGGAGGAGCATGCCATTTGCTGTTGGAGGGTTTGCCTTAATTATGTCTCTGATGACCACTGATTGCTTCATTTCATACTCACCACTGTCACCAGACAAGTTCACTTGCTGCCTCTACAGTATAATTATATAGTCCTCCAATCACTGTGACTGCACCTTACACCTAAAATCAAGTAATTTTGAGAGGCAAGAAGGAGAGAAGGCACACTTACGACTTTCGTGCTCTCTCTCTCTCTCTCTCTCTCTCTGCCAGAGCCATCCCAATCTCGTATTCCTCTTCTTCCTGTCACCCGCTACAAACACCCGTCCGCCAGTTGACAGCTTGACATCGCAGCACTCTACAGACAATTTTATGAGCCCATCATTTAACGCCTTTCTTTTTTTTCACTCAGAGCAAACCTTATGTCCTACCATTAACTCAAAACAAAACCAAAGGGGAAATAACTCGGTCACTCGGTGCCACTGAGCTCTCAATTTCACACACACACACACACACACACACACACACACACACACACACACACACATTTGTAATCGTAATACTAATATACATATTCCTATTATTTTCCCGTAACATTTATTTATTCATTATTATTTTTCTTTGCAAAAGGAGGGGCCCATGCCCCTCCCCCCCTCGGTACGCCACTGCTTAGAAGGCTTACGGTGCGTCCTTTACCGAGGTGCCAGTCTTGTGACGTCGGCGATCACGGACCTCCATCTCTCCCTATCATCAGCCATTCTCGTAACTTCTGCCACACTGTGTCTTCCATCCATGTCTTGTAGCAGGCTATCCATAAATTTAATTCTTTGACGTCCTCTTGCTCCTCTTCCTTCCACTCTTCCAAGCAGGCAGTCACTTTCTAGTCCTCTCCTTCTTAGCACATGACCCAGAAACTTTAGTTGTCGCCTTCTTATACTTTTCATCAATTGCCTATCTACTGCTGCTCTTCGCAGAACTTCCTGGTTTGTCACACTGTCTGTCCAGGGAATTCTCAACATTCTCCTTAAAAACACATTTCCGCCGCGTCTATCTTTTTCTTCGTATTTGCTATAATTGTCCATGTTTCGCAACCATATAGTAAAGTTGACCACACAAAACATTTTAATAATCTCAATCGCATTTCCATATTCATACTCAAATTATTCAGCAATTTCCTCATATTTCCGAATGCCGTCTTTGCTATACATATTCTCCTGCCTATTTCCTTCTCACTTCCTCCGTCTTCACTAATCATGCTCCCAAGGTAATTAAATTTTTATACTTGCTCAATAAGCCTTTCACCAATCCGTATCCCCACTCGAAATTTGCTTTTTCTTTGTAACCAACATAACCACTGTTTTACTGCCATTGATTTTTAGCCCTTTTCTCTCACAACTCTCCTGTATCCTGCTCACCAGTGCTTGTAGTTTCTCCTCTGAGTCAGCCAAAGGTACAGTGTCGTCTATATACTTTATATTGTTAACATTTCTACCTCCAATTAAAATTCCATCCATGCCTTCCAATTCTTCTATCACTCGTTGACCGTATAAAGAAAAGAAGTCTGGCGACAGGACACACCCCTGTCTGACTCCTCTTGTAATCTGTACCCAGTCTGTCTCCTCCTATCTCCTCGTCCCTATGCTGTCAAATTCCCATCTTTGTTTTTTCATCTCTTCCGCTGGTAATCTCTGGAACAGCCTTCCCTCGCCTCCTGCCTATAACTTTAGCTCTTTGAAGAGGAGAGTATCGAGACATCTCTCCTTTCGAAGTTGACCTCTCTCCTGGCCTCTCATTATTTTCCCTCTGAATCTCAAGTTGTTGTTGTCCTTATCTTCTTTCTCCGTTCTTGTTTTTTATTCTTCTTTATCCGTTGATCTTCGTATCCTTCATTTACCTTTCTTGTTGTTCTTCATCTTCTCCACCATATAGATGGTTCTTGTTTTTTTTTTTTGTTTTTTTTTGCTTTTGTTTCTACTTTTTTGTTCTTTGTCTTCCATTTCCTCTTTTTTTTCTTTTTCTTCTTGTTTCTTTTTCTTTTTTTTCATGTTCGTCTTCTGGTTGTAGCGTTGTTGTTGTTGTTGTTGTTGTTGTTGTTGTTGTTGTTGTTGTCATTTGAGCAGGTTCTAGCGGGCTTTTTTTTCTTGAGCTTCCTCCCTTGCTATAAAAACAAACTTTGCAGACAATACGGAAAAAACGACGTAGCCGGCACTCACGTGATCAGTAAATTTCTGTGCATAACACTAGCATGTCTGCAATGACACGGAGAGAGAGAGAGAGAGAGAGAGAGAGAGAGAGAGGGGGGGGTGGGTATGAATGATACATGAAGCTGCTGCATATATTTATTTTCCTGGGGCGGTTATTGTAGATCACTACAAGGATGCTACTAAATCTGTTCCTCGTTTAAGTTATATCAGCTGACTTGGCTCACCAGTGATATGATTTTAAACAAAGAAACATCGTGGGCAAGAGGCAAACTGAAAGGATTGCAGGTGTAATAATGAATTCGTGCCCGTACAGATACATTGGAGTAGTGATTGCATCGTCCACGGAGTGAGCGAGAAAATCCAGGAACGTTTGACTTAGATGACGGTATACTTGATAGTGACACCGCGGCTGCTGCTGCTGGTGCCTTGATAAGCTGCGTACATCTCATTGGTCTTGGATGTCAGAGGTGAAGACACTACCCTCTTGCCGCAGATAATTAAGCTGGTGTCTGACGGGTACATCTTCTCCTCCTTCCGTTCAGCAAAAGCCAGTCACTTTCACAGTTCCTTGTCCTAGAATCCTTGATGTAACTTCATCGACCTTCACGCGACTTCCAGAAGGAGCCTTTGGACAAAGAAAAAAAAAAGTTCCGTTAGCTTAGAGGTAGATATGGAACAGGCCTCTGATGTTTCAGTGGCGACCTGCTCGAAGAAAAATGGGTGTTTGAAGGGGGGATGAGCAAGTGATAATGTTATAAATCACTGGAGTGTTGGAGGAAGCAAGCGCATGGTACGTGTGGAGGACTCAAGTATAATGTAACCTTTTGTGGAGTTGGTGGTGATTGTTTTAACCCTTGAATGCGGATTTCCTACCAGAAGACATCACCAACTACAGGAATGGAACAAAACTGGCTGCTACATTTCAATGAAGAAAAATGTAAGGTCCTGCATCTTGGGAGGGGATATCCAGCACACCAATACCACATGGGAAACATTCCACTATCCACCACAGAGGCAGAGAAAGACCTGGGAGTGTATGTTACCAGGCTACCAGTGAAGGGATATCCAGCACACCAATACCACATGGGAAACACTCCACTATCCACCACAGAGGCAGAGAAAGACCTGGGAGTGTATGTTACCAGGCTACCAGTGAAGGGATATCCAGCACACCAATACCACATGGGAAACACTCCACTATCCAACACAGAGGCAGAGAAAGACCTGGGACTACACGTTACCAGGCTACCAGTGAAGGGATATCCAGCACACCAATATCACATGGGAAACACTCCACTGTCCACCACAGAGGCAGAGAAAGACCTGGGAGTGTATTTTACCAGGCTACCAGTGAAGGGATATCCAGCACACCAATACCACGTGGGAAACACTTCACTATCCACCACAGAGGCAGAGAAAGACCTGGGAGTATGTTTTACCAGGCTACCAGTGAAGGGACATCCAG
This sequence comes from Eriocheir sinensis, assembly GCF_024679095.1. NCBI lineage: Eukaryota > Metazoa > Arthropoda > Malacostraca > Decapoda > Varunidae > Eriocheir > Eriocheir sinensis. The sequence continues at coordinate 270,753 of NW_026111857.1, read as the reverse complement.
CATACCAATACCACATGGGAAACACTCCATTATCCACCACAGAGGCAGATAAAGACCTGGGACTATACGTAACCAGGCTACCAGTGAAGGGATATCCAGCACACCAATACCACATGGGAAACACTCCACTATCCACCACAGAGGCAGAGAAAGACATAAGAACATAAGAACGTAAGGAGTCTGCAAGAGGGCGGTTGGCCTATACAAGGCAGCTCCTGTACACTCAGCCCCACCTTACCTCACCATGCATGGCTTTATCTAACCTCTTCTTGAATGTATCTATGGTATTGGCACCCACAACATGGCTCCCAAGCCTGTTCCATTCGTCAACCACTCTATTGGTGAACCAATTCTTGCCTATGTCTTTGTTGAATCTGAATTTGTCTAACTTAAAACCATTGCCACGCGTCCTACCTGGCTCTTTCACTCTCAAAATTTTATTGACATCCCCTTTATTAAATCCCTTCATCCATTTATAGCCTTCAATCAAGTCTCCTCGCAACCTTCACCTTTCTAGAGAGTGTAGATTTAACTGCTTCAGCATGTCTTCATAAGGCAAGTTTCTCACCCCCTAAATCATCTTTGTCATCCTCCTCTGTACAGATTCTAACATCTTGATATCCATTCTATAATAGGGGACCAGAACTGAACTGCATAATCGAGATGAGGTCTAACTAGTGCTAAGAAAAGTTTGAGGATGACTTCAGCGCTCCTATTGCTCACGATCCTTGAGATGAAACCTAGTACTCTGTTTGCCCGATTTTTAGCCTGAATGCATTGAGCCCTAGGACGGAGGTCAGCGCTCACTAGGACTCCTAAGTCTCTCTCACGCCCAGACCTGCTCAGAGGAGTGTCATTTAAGGAGTAATTGTGTAAGGGGTTATTCCTACCTACACTCAAAATGCTACACTTCCCGACATTGAATTCCATCTGCCACTTCCTCACCCAATCATATAGTCTGTCAAGCTCATCCTGGAGAACGGTAGCGTCGCTGTCTGATTGGATTACTCTACCGATCTTGGTATCATCTGCGAACTTACTAACATCGTTACTAATTCCTGTGTCCAAGTCACTGATGTAAATAATAAAAAGCAGAGGAGTATGTGTTACCAGGCTGCCAGTGAAGGCCAAATTCGTGCCAATCGCAGCGGACGGGTTAAGGTTTGATGAAAATAGATGACATGACCAAACAAATCTCTTGTCGACACCCCCGCTGGAGTGGCAGTGTTGTGGAGAGAGACACACACTAATACCTTTCTTGTGTTACATCAGTTTTTACCTGGATTCGGTATTCGCAGTATTTTTCTGCTGGAGGGGAAGTTATTGTGCCAGTCTGACCAACAGCTGCCGTGATTATCTGTGGATGGATACCATAGTGATTATGATACCAGGCTTGAGGGTGCATCGAGCAGGGATTATAAGCAGCTCTCGTATGTCCTTGTACGATGGGTCGAATTCAAATACAAACTATGTTCCATAATTTATCTTACTATTATTAAACACAAATAAATATATATATACAATGGATAATATTATACATCTACTGTCAATATGTCCATCTGGCGAGAATCTCAACTTAGCAAGCAGCACAGTTGTATATTGCCGAAGTAGCGAGGCTCAGATAAATCCACAATGTTCCTTAAGGGGCTACTATTACTCTGGGCAAATTTTCCGTGGATCTTCAGTCAAACCACGATTTCCGCTGGGGTGGTTCTCATTTGTTTCGTGTTATTGTTGATGATGATGATGGTGAGTAATACCGTTTTCCTTCGGTGAAATCTACCGTAGCTTTGGAAGATCGTGGACACGTCAGACAACCACGGAAATATGAGAACCACGCCAGCGGAAATCGTGGTTTGACTGAAGATCCACGGAAAATTTGCCGAGTGTAATAGGGTGGTATTATAAGACAGTTTCACTTCTCACATCAACTCTTTCTAAAGGTCAAAGAAGGTGTCGGTCGGGTTCTAATGAGTGGTTCTTTAGGCTCATGCTACTGGGGAAAGGTCAAACTACCGCCAGGGTCATAAAACTACTCCTGGAAATGCCCTAACTCAAACGAAAGTCTTGTCAACAATGTGAACTTGGGCGACGAAATGTCTTAAAATACGGCCCATAGTCCCTTTACCTGGTGACAACTTAGCAAGCAGCACAGTTGTGTATTGCCGGAGAAGCTCAGATAAATCCACAACGTTCCTTACCTGGTGACAACTCGTGGTTGCAGGCGTGAAGGAGATGTTGTAGCCCTGATAGGTCCTCGTGGGGTCGGTGAAGAATCTCGCGTTGAAATTGAAAGATGGCGATGTAAAGACTTTCCCTGATTGAGATCCACACAACCTGGTGATTAAATTAAGAACAAGGTTATCTCTCTCTCTCTCTCTCTCTCTCTCTCTCTCTCTCTCTCTCTCTCTCTCTCTCTCTCTCTCTCTCTTTATATAGATATATATTTATATATATATATATATATATATATATATATATATATATATATATATATATATATATATATATATATATATATTTTTTGAAACGTCTACACCTATTGCGCCGGTAGGCTTGCTTGAGGTGCATGGATGGTATTCGGCCCCACCCCCTCATGGCGCTGGCAAGTGTTTATAGTTGCGCCATCTTCTCTTGGCTCATGCTGCCCCTGGAACTCCTTCTTGATTCACTTGGACGGTTTCCTCTAGAGTCCGGGTTGATGGGTGGTCTTCAGGACAGCATGTGGGTAGTTTTAAGCCACTCGGCGGTGACTGAAAAATCCCAGGTGGTAGCGTGGGGATTCGAACCCGTGTCGTCCATCACGTGGTGAATGTGGGCCCAGCACGTTACCACTCAGCCACCGCCTACCCAGCGTCGTCTGTAGTGGCATCGTCAACGTTACCAGATTGTCGTACTTGGCGTATTGTTTTTGCCGATTTCTGACCAAAAACTATCGTACCCACAAAGATAACGATATGCATTTATAATGATCGTTAAAAGCGGTAATTATTGCTGCTCTTTTTTTTTGCAATATTTATGGGCCAGGGGTGGGATTCATCAAAGTTCCCAAGTCCTTGGAGGTGTGCTCAAGGAGTCCCAAGCGTGCGAGAAACCTTGGGCATGTTTCACGAAAGCTCCCAAGCCTTGGAACTCTGCCTATCTCGCTCGCCGCCTTGGGAGGCCGTGCGGAGTCTCCCAAGCGCTCCCAATGAAGGCTCCAAGCGTCAGACTGTAAACATGGCAGCCCGTGAACAACCCCGCCAGCACCGACCAAGGAATTTTCGCGCGAGAAACATGGAAACATGGAAACGCAGGCAACAGAAAGCCTATTGGCTCATTACGAGGTTGTCCGCTTTGGTGATTTAATCTGCTCGACAGCCTGGGGCCTGGGGAGCAGATGAAAGCACCTCGACATTGAGGAGTAGATGAAAGCACCTCGATATTGAGGAGCAGATGAAAGCAACTCAATATTCAGTTTACTCCCGACGCAGCGAAGTGACGGTCGATTCTATATTTGAAGGAGTTGATAGTATTCGCATTTACTACTTCTGAAGGAAGATTGTTCCAGTGACGGATGACTCGGTTTGAAAAGAAACTCCTTCCGATGTCTGTGTTACATCGCTTAGACTGAATGGGTAAACCGTTATTTCTAGTTCTTAGGTTGGTTTGCAATTCAAAGAAATTGGAGTAATCGACGTTATTGAATTTTTTCAGATACTTGAAGACTTGAATCATATCTCCTCGTAGGCGTCTTTTCTCTAATGTAAAGAGATTGAGTCGCTTGAGTCGTTCCTCGTACGGTTGAGCCCTTAAGGTTGGTATCATTTTCGTGGCGCGTCGCTGAATCCTTTCCAGTAAATCAATGTCCTTTCTGTAATTAGGAGACCAGAACTGTACTGCATACTCGAGGTGCGGTCTTACCATGGAATTATACAAGGATAGCATCACGTCTGGCGTTTTACACTCGAAGTTCCTCGCTATGAACCCGAGCATAGTGTTGGCTTTGTTGTATGCTTTTTACAGTGATTCGCGTGTTTCAGGTCACTGCTGATAGTGACTCAAGATCCTTTTCCTCCTGCATCGCTTGCAGAGGTCTCCCATTCATGATGTATGTGGTTACTATTTCTGGACCCAATGTGCATGACTTTGCATTTGTCAACATTAAAAGACATTTGCCATTTTTCCGACCATTCGATAATGTGATTGAGTTCTTTCTGAATGATTTCGCAGTCGGTCTTTGTGAGGGCCTTTCCCCCCACCTTAGTGTCATCAGCAAATTTCGATATTGTGGATTTCAGTCCTGCTTCGAGGTCGTTGATATATATGATGAAGAGAATGGGTCCCAGCACTGACCCTTGAGGCACTCCACTAGTGACTGGAAGCCAATCGGAAGGCTGTCCGTTGAGTAGTACTCGTTGTTTTCTGTCGGTGAGCCAATCTCTTATCCACGCGATCAGATTGGCTCCAATGCCCGCCGAGTGCAGTTTCTTAAGGAGTCGCTCGTGCGGTACTTTGTCGAAGGCTTTCTGAAAGTCCAGGTATATAACATCACTGGGGATGTGGGCATCCCAGTTCTTATATATACCTTGGAAGAAGTCTAATAAATTCGTTAGGCAGGAGCGCTTGTTTCTGAAGCCATGCTGGGTGTCGGAGATTACATTATTGTCTTCTAGAAACTTAACAAGTTTGTCTCTAATAATCTTTTCAGTATTTTCCTGCCACTGATGTCAAACTTATGGGCCTGTAGTTTAATGCAACGCTTTTGTCTCCCTTTTTGAAAATTGGTGTTACGTTCGCCATCTTCCAGTCTTCCGGGACCTTTTTCAATTGAACAGACTGGTTGAATATGTTAGTGAGTGGCTGAAGTATTTGTTGTTTAAGCTCTTTTAATAACCGCGGGGACAAACCGTCAGGTCCTGTTGACTTGTTCGTGTCGAGTTTATCCAAATACTCTTTCACTTCTTGGTCGCATATTGAGTCAATTTTCAGGGCGTGATTCCCCTCGGCGGGTCAGGGTTCTCGGGCATGGTTTCGATGTTTTCGACTGTGAATACGGATGCGAAGTTACTGTTGAGGATTCTGGCCATCTGTTTACTGTCCTGAGTTGCAGCTCCAGTCTCGTCTGTCAGGGGACCAATATTGGATTTTACTTTCTTTTTCGATCTGATGTATGTGAAGAATTTTTTTGAGTTTGTCTTGATGTCACGCGCTATTTGTTTTTCGTAGTTGCGTTTACTACTCCGAATAAGGGTGCGACAAGCTCTGAGGCTGTTGTGGTACTGAGTACGGGCTTCGGCCGTGTCATTCTCTTTCATTAGGTTATAATTCCTTTTTTTTAAGTTTACCGCCCTTTTTATTTCTCTGGTCATCCACGGTGGATCTACGGCACCATTTACTCGCCTGGGTTTCGTCGGCACTGTAGCCTTTTCTACTCCCAAAAGCTTATCTTTGAAGTTGTTCCACACGTTGTCGATTGTATTGTCGGTTAGGTGAAGTTGGTCCCAGGTCGCAGACTGAAGCAGCTCACGGGCTAGGTTGAAATTTGCTTTTTTGTAGTCTGGTATCACTGACGGATTGTCTACGAGTTTGTGACTTATGTTGACATTGAAACGGATTAAGTGGTGATCGCAACCGTTAATTTTTTCACCAACTTCACAGTCGCGAATGAGGTCGGGGTCGCTTACTAATACCAGATCCAGCAGATTGTTTTCTCTTGTTGGTTGAGTTACAACTTGAGTGAGGAACGAATCCTCCACCATTTCTATAAGCCTGTTACCCTCTTGATCTCCAGTCAATTGTCCCCAGTCAATGTTAGGGCAATTAAAGTCCCCAATTATTATTGCTTCTTTACTTTGTGTTAAAGAGTGAAGCTCTTCGTACAGGGCAGTGTCATCGGCTGCCTGTTGTTTTGGAGGCCTGTATACGGTCGCAAGTGTTAGTTTCTTATTATTCGCAGTTATTTCCACATAGACGGAGTCGTAATTCTCTGCGTCCTGTTTGTCTATTTTTATGGCAGGGAGCGTACTTTTTACGTAGCAAATTACTCCTCCTCCTTTCTTGTGCATTCGATTTTTTTGGAAGCTTTCGTACCCGCGAAATGACAGTTCAGATACTAGATGTGCAGAGTTGGCCCAAGTCTCTGTGATGGCTACCACATCTGGTTTCTCAGTTGCAATATACGCCCTAATTTCGTCCTTTTTGGGTAATAGACTGCGTGCATTTGTGTACAAAATGGAAATGTGACTACTGGTTTGGCCGCGTCGTGTTGAATGAGTTCGCTTGTCGGAGGCGTCGTTGGTTACACAGTTTCTTGCAAGCCGCATCGACGCTACGGTTCGGTTGATCAAGGGTTGCCTTTGCCTTGCCCTCGCCTCCAGTTTTTTGAATAGCTTTTCGAGAAGCTTTCAACTGCATCGTTCAGGAGCCTTCCTAGCCGCGCCGAACCAACCTCGTTCAAGTGGAGTCCGTCCTCCCAAAACAAATCTGGGCGCTGGTTGAAGTGATGCCATGCGTTCATGAACCCTACGCCTTCATCGTTACATAACTGCTTTAGACTAGTGTTGACGCCGTACGCTTTACTGTTGTTGTATCCGGCGAACGTATTGACTCTCGGTAGAATTCCAGAGACGATGATGTGAGGGGACTTGGTCTTGTATTTCCGAATGACTTGACGGTATTTTGCTAACAGGTCCTGCATTTGAGTTGACTGAAGGTCGTTGGTTCCCGCATGGATCAGATACACTGTGTCGTCCTTCGCATTTACTGAAACTGCATCGACAGCTGATTCAATATCGTCCAGTTTGGCTCCGGGGATACAGAAACGCTGCCGTGTCAACGTATTCCGACCGCAAAACTCCGTAAGTTGGCCTCTCACCACACTGTCTCCAACTAAATTGACTCTAGTAGTTAGTTTGCCCATACCAGGAAACAGCGTCTGGTTCGTACAAGTGACAGCTGGTAGAATGGTCTTGTGATTTCTTCTGGAAGGGCGCGAGGTACAAGAGGGAGCGCGGGCTAAGGTGGGTTTGGAAGTGGTGGTGGTGATAGTAGTGGGTGGCTGGGGAAGGGTGGAGGGTGAGGTGTGGGTGGAGGGAGATGTGGTATCAGAAGTGGAGGAGGAGGCGGAGGTTGAGTTCGTGTTGGAGATGGAAGTGGAGGATGGAGTGGTGATGAGGATAGGGGAGGAGTCAAGGGTGTTGGAGGGAGAGGAAGGGAGAGCGGGAGAAAGGGGAGTGGTACTGTGGATGGAGGTGGATGGGGTAGGAAGGGAGGTGGATGGAGTAGAAGGAATGGTAAGGGTGGCGGCGGGTTCAGGCGTGGCAGAGGAGATCGTGTTGAAGGTGGAAGGGGAAGATGGAGTGGTGATGAGGATAGGGGAGGAGTCAAGGGTGTTGGAGGGAGAAGAGGGAGTGGGAGTGGATGAGGTAGCAAGGGAGGTGGATGGGATAGAAGGAATGGTAGGGGTGGCGGCGGGTTCCAGCGTTGCAGAGGAGTGGGGTGGTTGAGGCGAGGCAGAGGAGATCGTGTTGGAGGTGGAAGGGGAAGATGGAGTGGTGATGAGGATAGGGGAGGAGTCAAGGGTAGTGGAGGGAGAAGAGGGAGTGGGAGTGGATGAGGTAGCAAGGGAGGTGGATGGGGCGGAAGGAATAGTAAGGATGGAGGCGGGTTCAGGCGAGGCAGAGGAGGAGGAGGAGGTATGTAATTGGGTCAGAACGTCAGAATATGAGTTTGAGGTTGAGGTGGAGGAAGCTGGAGTAGGAAGGGCGGGGAATGACGTCACAACTTCCCATATCAGAACGTTTGAGCGTTTCAACTCATCGTTAATCGAGCTAAGTGCTTGGATACGCGAGTCCAAGACACAATATTTACATTTAGACTCGCTGAGTTGAAAGTGGATCGTGGCAAATTTCTGCGAACAATTACCGCAAGTGAAATATTTGGGCATGGTTACAATTCCTTTTTTCTTTTCTTTTTTCTGTAGCAAGAAACTTTAGTTATGATATATTTAGAAACCGCGTGGGTGGCTTGCTGAATACCAGGAAGGAGCTCAACTGAACACCTGGAAGGAGTTAGGTAGGGGTCGGGTCGAGTCCCGCGGGGGTAATTAGTTGGACGGTAGAGGCTTGTTTAGTTAAAGGAACACAAAGGAGCACAAAGGAGGAGGAGGAGGAGGAAATAGTTAGAGGAGGAGGAAATGGTTAAAGGAGGAGGCGGAGGAGGAAATATGGGTTTGGGCGGAGGAGGAGGAGAAGGGAAGGTGATTAAAATAGAATTAGAAATACCTGTGTTGATTAGGATTATTTAAGGAGTGCCGGGTGGTTTCCTTCGTTAAGCCCTCGGTGGCTGTGGGATATGGGCGGCTGTGTGAACACCTGGGTCTTAGTGTGTGAACACCTGACTGTCTTGGTGAGGGAGTGCCGGTGAAAAGATTAGCCGACCTCACTAATCCCGGAAAATTTCAGACTTAACAGGCGGTACCGGAGTAATTATACCCTGGAAATAAATAGGGCGGGGTTCAGGAACGATTGGTAATGAACAAGAAAATACAGTGAGTTGTGATCTGACCGTTTACTATAGTAATAAAATAAATAAAATACTCGCTATAATAAGTGTGTAAATGTATCACTCGGGTTTATGTTTAAACAATGTGTGTGCTGTTGTTGAAATACTTTACTTTGTTACCCTGTGACAGGTACGGGAAGCAGTAGAATTATGACACTTAGCGTTCCACAGCGGCGTTGATGTCTGCTAGGCAGTGAAGCGACGATGAAGTTACCGATGAGCGATGTCCAACCTCTTCAAGTAATATCAACTACAGTTAAAGTCCTCGATGGCGTATAAAGATTGCACAACACACTTGGTGAACACTAATTCACGGAATCGCGGTTAACAGTAAATTGAGGAATCACGATGAGCACTGAATTACGGAATCACGGTTAACACTGAATCACGGTATCGCGGTTAACACCGAATCACAGAGTCGCGATTAACACTGACTCACGGAATAGCGGTTAACACTAAATCAAGGAATCACGGTTAACACTAAATCACTGAATCACGGTTAACACTGAAACACGGAATAGCGGTTAACACTGAATCACTGAATCACGGTTAACACTGAAACACGGAATAGCGGTTAACACTGAATCACTGAATCACGGTCAACACTGAAACACGGAATAGCGGTTAACACTGAATCACTGAATCACGGTTAACACTGAAACACGGAATAGCGATTAACACTGAATCACTGGATCACGGTTAACACTGAAACACGGAATAGCGGTTAACACTGAATCACTGAATCACGGTTAACACTGAAACACGGAATAGCGGTTAACACTAAATCACTGAATCACGGTTAACACTGAAACATGGAATAGCGGTTAACACTAAATCACTGAATCACGGTTAACACTGAAACACGGAATAGCGGTTGACACTAAATCACTGAATCACGGTTAACACTGAAACACGGAATAGCGGTTAACACTAAATCACTGAATCACGGTTAACACTGAAACACGGAATAGCGGTCAACACTGAATCACTAAATCACGGTTAACACTGAAACACGGAATAGCGGTTAACACTGAATCACTGTATCACGGTTAACACTAAATCAAGGGATCACGGTCAACACTGAATCACTGTATCACGGTTAACACTCTAGCCGGAGCGAGCGGGGGTCGTGACCTTAGCCTAGGAGGGTCAGGAAACGAGTGAAGGGACATCTTTAACGAGTACGATGACACCGAGTTCAAGAAGAGGTACAGGGTGGATCGTGGCCTGTTGTTCGTCACTGACTTGGTGCGACACGTGACTGGCAACAGGACTGAGAGGAGCCGTGCGGCCACAGCGGAGCTGAAAGTGGCGTTGACTCTGCGATACCTCGCCACCGGGAGAATGCAGCAGTGCAGCGCAGATGACTTTGGAGTTTCCCGGGCCAGAGTCAGCAGAATCATCACCCAGACCGTGGATGCTCTCGTGACACAAGAGGATATGAGGCGGTTCATGGGCTTCCCTTTAAACCGGGGGGCGCAGCAGAGAATGAAGGCGGAGTTTGCCGAAATTGCTGGTTTTCTCGGTGTGGTGGGTGCTGTTGATGGCACCCACGTAAGAATAGTGGCCCCACATGAGCACGAAGAAGTGTACGTCAACCGCAAGTACTACCACGGCATCAATGTGCAAGTGTTATTTGATGCACAGTACAAGCTGCGGGCCATGGTGGCGAGGTGGCCAGGGTCTACTCACGACTCACTAAAGGTTTGTTTACACCGTGGTGCCGTTGAAGATGCAGACGGAACAAAAATACGTGCACATATTCCTTACAATGAAGATACTATCGCTGTATTTCAACTAAATATCAATTGCTTATATTTATAATTCCATAACTATACATAAGAAGTGTTATTTAGGTTAATTGAAGACATATTAGACGTCAAAGCGACGCGAAAGATTGGCAACGCTGGTTTCTCCCAAGACCGCCCCCAATCCTACTTGGAAGTGCTTGTGGCGCGGTGATGAAACACGCCCAAGGAATTCTCCCAACTGCGCGTGACGTCACCACGCCTGGGAGACCAATATGATGAAACCCATCCCAGAAACAGGAAAATACAATGTTATGCGTACGGTAATCTGGTAACGTTGGGCATCGTTCCCATCTCTCGTTGCCAACCAAACATGTGAATTAAGTATGGAAACCCACTCCGCTCTTCCTCCTTAATATAAGAACATAAGAACGTAGGAGTCTGCAAGAGCCGGTAGGCCTGTACGAGGCAGCTCCTTTGAACCTAAGCTCCCGTGTATCTAACCCCACCTAATATCGCTGTCCATGAATTTATCTAATCTATTTTTGAATGTGACAATTGTATTGGCACTCACCACATGACTGCTAAGCCTATTCCACTCATACACCACCCTGTTAGTAAACCAATTTTTGCCTATGTCCCTGTTAAATCTGAATTTATCCAGTTTAAACCCATTACTTCGTGTCCTACCCGGTTCTCTTACCAACAAAACCTTATGAATATCCCCCTTATTAAAGCCCTTCATCCATTTATAAACCTCGCCATAACACCATAACTCTCCGTGTTTAGGGACAAAACGCCCAACCATTCCACCCACCTCAGTCATTAACACTAATGCAACGACTACCCATTAAACAAGCGGACCATCCCTTGACACCTACCCTTACCTGCCGCTGTATAAGGGGGGAGCTTCGTGGTGCAGTGGTTAGCACACTCGGCTCACAATCGAGAGAGCCCGGGTTCGATTCCCGGGCGGAGTGGAAAAATTGGGGCGGTTTTTCCGATATCCTACACCCCTGTCCACCCAGCAGTGAATGGATACCAGATATTAATCGGGGGTTGTGTCCCGTCTCCTGGGGTCTGTTCCCTTCTCCTATAATCCTTCCCCCTCCTGTCTCTCTCCGGCATATGACCACAGATGTTGCCTTCTCCTATAATTCCTTCCCCCTCCTGTCTCTCTCCGGCATATGACCACAGATGTTGCGCCGACTAAACGAAACTTTCCAACTTTTCCGCTGTATAAGGCATCACCTGTTACTCTATGCCTGAAGCATGCACACTGACACCTTTAGTCACTCAGGCAACAAACCACACACGCTACTCACGTTGTCGTTCGATTGTACAAGAATGTTAACTTGACGCCGTCCACACATCTTCTCACCTCTCCCTGCAGCGTGAACGTTTCCAGTTTCAGCGTCAACATGGATCTCGTCTGAAGAAGCAAAGGAACACTTCTATAAGCCCTGACTTGTTTGCCTGTATGCGGGTTTGCTACAAAAATAACGGAGCAGTTTATTAATTTCATAAACCCTGAACTCTTGGGAGCACCTTTTATCACTCCACTACTACGTCGAGTGGAATTATTATCGTGGACACTGTGATACTGCCCGAGTCAGATTGTTAGTGGCGTGTTTCGAGGATATATAACTATAGCTCTGTGTGTGTGTGTGTGTGTGTGTGTGTGTGTGTGTGTGTGTGTGTGTGTGTGTGTGTGTGTGTGTGTGTGTGTTTACAGCAAAGGAGACAGCACAAGGGCACACAAAAAAGGAAACAATAAAAAGAAAAATAGCCCACTACTCGCTGATCCAGTAAAGAGTCCGAGGAGGTGGCCGAAAGAGCAGTCAATTACGTGAGAAGAGGTGTCCTGATACCTTCCTCTTGATTGTGTGTGTGTGTGTGTGTGTGTGTGTGTGTGTGTGTGTGTGTGTGTGTGTGTGTGTGTGTGTGTGTGTGTGTGTGTAAAATGCACTTTCTTACTTGGAAGTCTTTTTTTTTCTTTTTTACGTGTACGCCTATAGCGCCGGTAGGCTCTCTTGAGGGGCCTGGATTGTAGTCAACCCCAGCCCGTCATGGCGCAGGCAAGTGTTTATAGTGGCGCCATCTTCTCAGCTTCCAGGAAATGCGAGAGATATATAGTGTATGCCCTGACTACTTAGATATACTCAGCGTCAAGGCGTTTTATAACAGTAATTCTTGATTTGAACAATAACATGGAAACGCAAGCGAATAGGAATGGCAGACAGAACAATGATCTTAGGCAGTGCACTAACTCGGTTTTCTTCTCCTCTGGTATAAAATATCATGTCTCGTAATATCATGGGCGCTTTGTGACGCTGGAATGAGCCATTACTAACCTCACCCACCACGGCCAGAAAAGTAAGGCACATACCGAAACTCCTCGCACGGCGCAGTTAAAGTTATTCGGGTACTTGGTGATCCCGAATCCTGGGGAGGACCAGTAGAACACTCCGTTGAAAGCCTGAATTAAACATCTTGGTGGTTTAGGCCTGGTGGTGGTGGTGGTGGTGGTCGGTTTAGTAGTGGTGGCTTTTGCTCTGGGGGTGGTGGTGGCTTTTTTAGTGGTGGTGGTAGGTTTTTTAGTGGTGGTGGTGGTCGGTTTAGTAGTGGTGGTTTTTGCTCTGGGGGTGGTGGTGGTGGTGGGTTTTTTAGTGGTTGTGGGTTTTTTAGTGGTGGTGGTGGTGGGTTTTTTAGTGGTTGTGGGTTTTTTAGTGGTGGTGGTGGTGGGTTTTTTAGTGGTGGTGGTGGTGGGTTTTTTAGTGGTGGTGGGTTTTTTAGTGGTGGTGGGTTTTTTAGTGGTGGTGGTGGTTTTTTTAGTGGTGGTTTTTGCTCTGGGGGTGGTGGTGGTGGGTTTTTTAGTGGTGGTGGTGGTGGTGGTGGGTCTTTTAGTGGTGGTGGTGGTGGTCGGTTTAGTAGTGGTGGTTGTTGCTGTGGGGGTGGTGGTGGTGGGTTTTGTAGTGGTGGTTGTTGCTGTGGTGGTGGTGCTGGTGGTGGGTTTTGTAGTGGTGGTGGTGGGTTCTGTAGTGGTGGTTGTTGTTGCTGTGGTGGTGGTGGGTTCTGTAGTGGTGGTGGTGGGTTCTGTAGTGGTGGTGGTGGGTTCTGTGGTGGTGGTGGTGGGTTCTGTAGTGGTGGTTGTTGCTGTGGTGGTGGTGGTGGTGGTGGGTTCTGTAGTGGTGGTGGTGGGTTCTGTAGTGGTGGTGGTGGTGGGTTCTGTAGTGGTGGTGGTGGGTTCTGTAGTGGTGGTGGTGGGTTCTGTAGTGGTGGTGGTGGGTTCTGTAGTGGTGGTGGTGGGTTCTGTAGTGGTGGTGGTGGTGGGTTCTGTAGTGGTGGTGGTGGGTTCTGTAGTGGTGGTGGAGGGTTCTGTAGTGGTGGTGGTGGGTTCTGTAGTGGTGGTGGTGGGTTCTGTAGTGGTGGTGGAGGGTTCTGTAGTGGTGGTGGAGGGTTCTGTAGTGGTGGTGGTGGGTTCTGTAGTGGTGGTGGAGGGTTCTGTAGTGGTGGTGGTGGGTTCTGTAGTGGTGGTGGTGGTTGTGGTGGTGGGTTCTGTAGTGGTGGTGGTGGGTTCTGTAGTGGTGGTGGTGGGTTCTGTAGTGGTGGTGGTGGGTTCTGTAGTGGTGGTGGTGGATTCTGTGGTGGTGGTGGTGGGTTCTGTAGTGGTGGTTGTTGCTGTGGTGGTGAGTTCTGTAGTGGTGGTTGTTGCTGTGGTGGTGGTGGTGGTGGGTTCTGTAGTGGTGGTTGTTGCTGTGGTGGTTGTGGTGGTTGGTTCTGTAGTGGTGGTGATGGGTTCTGTAGTGGTGGTGGTGGGTTCTGTAGTGGTGGTGGTGGGTTCTGTAGTGGTGGTGGTGGTGGGTTCTGTAGTGGTGGTTGTTGCTGTGGTGGTGGTGGGTTCTGTAGTGGTGGTGGTGGGTTCTGTAGTGGTGGTGGTGGTGGTGGGATCTGTAGTGGTGGTGGTGGATTCTGTAGTGGTGGTGGTGGGTTCTGTAGTGGTGGTGGTGGTGGGTTCTGTAGTGGTGGTGGTGGTGGGTTCTGTAGTGGTGGTGGTGGTGGTGGTGGTTTCTGTAGTGGTGGTGGTGGGTTCTGTAGTGGTGGTGGTGGTGGGTTCTGTAGTGGTGGTGGTGGTGGTGGGTTCTGTAGTGGTGGTGGTGGATTCTGTAGTGGTGGTGGTGGGTTCTGTAGTGGTGGTGGTGGGTTCTGTAGTGGTGGTGGTGGGTTCCGTAATGGTGGTTGTTGCTGTGGTGGTGGTGGTGGTGGTGGGTTCTGTAGTGGTGGTGGTGGTGGTGGGTTCTGTAGTGGTGGTGGTGGGTTCCGTAGTGGTGGTTGTTGCTGTGGTGGTGGTGGTGGTGGGTTCTGTAGTGGTGGTGGTGGTGGGTTCTGTAGTGGTGGTGGTGGGTTCCGTAGTGGTGGTTGTTGCTGTGGTGGTGGTGGTGGTAGGTTCTGTAATGGTGGTTGTTGCTGTGGTGGTGAGTTCTGTAATGGTGGTTGTTGCTGTGGTGGTGGTGATGATGGGGTTTTCTGCATTGGTGATTCTGAAGAGAAACAAAAATAAAGGAATCGTTAGGACGTAAAATATTTGCGATCTACGAATAAACACAGGCTGATGAATGTACAACGCAGAAGGGTGATTCTACTCTTCGCTGGTCCTGAGACTCTCCCCTCCCTCTTTTTTGTCACTTACGTGCATCCCGGTTGCGGCACAAAGGTGAGTTGGGCAGACCATCCCCTGCGAAGATTATTACTTATCGCCCTGAAGTATAAAATCATCTCTTGACCGGTTCCGGTGAAGGTCTGGCCTGCAGTGATGTCCGTGCCACAATACCTGCCGAGGATTGGAAGAACTTGAGTGGTCACGGTCACCATCGTGCAAGTTTAGTGGCACAAAGGAATATCACAAACTAAACTTGTTACGTAATAATTAGAAGTGAATACGCCTTGTAAGAGTAACAGTGGCAGCCTTGCTCGCCGTCACGGGGCAGGTAGGCGAAGGCTAAGTGGTAGCGTGCTGGGCCCACATTCACCGCGTGGAGGACGACGCGGGTTCGAATCCCCACGCTACCACCTCGGATTTTTCAGTCACCGCCGAGTGGCTTAAAACTACCCACATGCTGTCCTGAATACCACCCATCAACCCGGACTCTAGAGGAAACCGTCCAAGTGAATCAAGAACGAGTTCCGGGGGGCAGCATGAGCCAAGAGAAGATGGCGCCACTGTAAAAACTTGCCCTGCGCCATGACGAGCTGAGGCCGACTTCCATCCAGGCCCCTCAAGAGAGCCTACCGGCGCTACAGGCGTACACGTACAAAAAAAAAAAAAAAAAAGCCAGAGCGAGCAGGGTCTTTGTATACTCACACTTCACCGTTGTACAAGTTGTCGGTTCTGATCTCCAGACCATCAAAGTAGCAGCACGTCTCTGTAGTCGAGCCGCAGTAGGGATTCTTTTCGTACAGGTAAAAGTCTGAGAAGGTCACTCGGGGCACGTGGCACACGGGAGCTGCAATCCACTTGACGCACTGGACTGCCGGGGCAGGGAGAACGGAACAGAGGGTGAACAGACAACACCACACAAAGGGAGCCCGCCCACCCACACTGTGTCTGGCTTCAGTACAAGACACACACACACACAAACAAATCTCTCTCTCTCTCTCTCTCTCTCTCTCTCTCTCTTCTTCTTCTTTTCTTCACCAACGTTGTAGTGCGAGAATGGAATAAGCTCCCACCTTCAGTGATTCAGTGAAACACGATTGACTCCTTTAAAAAACAAGCTCGATCGTCACTTCCTTCAACTTAATGTCAACTAGAAAGGAAATGCAACGTTTAGGAGCCATCTGACTAATGTAGAAGCACTTAGGTTTAGGGACAGGCCACCTAGTCTGGACCATGGGGTCTGTGTGGTCTGATTTTATATGTAAATCTATGTAAATCTTTCACTCACTATTTGGGTAGTTGCTTGGATAGCCCGGCGAGGTGAGGAGGCCTTCCTGAGTTACTTTCTCAGTGCAGGGATTCGTCAAGTCGTCTGTGGAAGACGAGGTTTGGTGTCAACAGTTATGCCAAAACAGCCGGATTTTGCATAATCCACTAGAAAAAGAACGATTATATAGTCACTGGATCATTCCAATTTTTCAAAATGGTTCGCTGAGCAATAGATATGATTTAATGAGGAATTCTTGGACTACACTGTAATTGAAGGTTGAACTGTTATCCTCTTCTATCCCAAGAGCCAAGCTATCGTAAGGTGCTTCCTCACTACAGAGGAACAAAGAAAACAAGTATTCTGAGAGCTCCAGAGACAAGGTGTGCAAAGCGGCGGCCAATCACCGTAGTAGTCTCCTGTCACTGTCTGACAGTTGGCCCTGAGGTGCCCGAGGGACACACACAAGCGCAGCTTTTTCCATAAAACCCGCCGTTCTGGCAGAGGTCGGCGTTCACTCCGCAAGCAGCAAGCCACTTATCTATAAAAAATGAAAATTGTTGATCATTTTAGTTGGTGTCGACGGTCAAATTATTTAATACTAGTACCTTACCATATGCATACATGTTTGTTTCCTATCGCGATGGGATTTTTTCATCATCCAATTCAAACCGCATGGTAAGTGCATGGATACTTCGCCGATGGAAACGGTTCGAAAAAGTAATGGTGGTTGAAGCCTGGCGAGTGTTAAAATAGGAGCGATATAAACATTATTTGTAAAAAAGATCAATTCCTACAATAAGTCCGAGTAAGCAAACGTGCTCATTTTTCAGTATAGGAAGGAGTTCAAGTCACAGACAGGAGGAAATACAGACCAAGGAAGGCTGTTCCAGACATTATCAAAGAGAGGGACGAAGGAATGAAAATGCTGGTTAACACTTGCATAAGGGATTTGGCTCGGATAGGGGTGAGCAAGAGTTCAAAGTTGTGTGAGGCCGCGGAGGGGAGGAGGCATGCAGTTATAGTCTGTTCAGAGCATGAAGTCGGTTCAGGGTGGAGCTGGTATCGTCGCTTACCTCTAGCCATCCTGCCAAATCAATCTTCGTACATGCGTCTTTCTCTTATTTCCCATCCCTGTGCTATTTGTGATATTTTATATATTCTGTATATAGTAAAGGAAGCTACATAGTACAATGAGTGTCGATGTTTAGGATTATAACAACGAATTGTATAAATTCTATGACATGTGGCAACGATTTTTTCCCATATTGCCACGTTTTGGTGGTGGTGGTGGCGGTCGGCGTGTCCCCTTAGGTCCCTCCCCCGGGTCGAGAGGGAGAGAGAGAGATAAACAGGTGGGTTGTGGGTGGGTAAGTAGGGAGACGGTGCTAATCGGATAATTGGCGGTCGAACTGGCATTGCCGCACTCATGGGAATTCAGGAATCTGCCACACCTTGAACCGACTTCATGCTCTGAACAGACATTTTTTTTAATAGCATGCCTCCTCCCCTCGCAGTCAGGATGAAAATATCGGTAGGAAACAGAGAGGCAACACTGCTGCGGAATGTAAATGATTGGAGACCAGGGGCGTATTTAGGACCTTGAAACATTGGGGCTATTGGGCGTATTTTAAAACATTTCGTCGCCCAAGCTCACATATTTGACATGGCTTTCGTAGGAGCTGTAGGCCTTTCCAGGGGTAGTTTTATGACCCTGGTGGTAGTTTGACCCTTCTGTGCCATGAACCTTAAAAAACACTTATGAAAACCAGATTGATCCCCTCTTTGACCTTTAGAAATAGTTGATGTGAGAAGCGATGGTGTCTTAGCCCAGCTCAAAATGCTGGGTGGTTGGAGCGCGAGAAGCGCGTAGTTTTTAGGGTAATTCTGAGGCCTCCTTGACAAACATTAGGGACAATTTGTGTTATTGTATTTAGCAGTAACGCGGAAAATATGGCAAGTGTGTCATAACAAGACTTTCAAGGTAATGATCAAATTATGGTAAAGCATAACCACATTTAAGTGGTTAAGACTGATGTATCATACACATAAACCTCAAATTAAAATTTATTCTTTCAGATACGTTTACTGCAGAGAACAGGGCAATAAAAACTGATGAAAAGCAATTGGCCGTGTTTACAATATACCATAGAAAAATAACGAACATTAAGTGAGCATCAAGTATTTAGTAATCAGAAACTACCATTTTTCACAAATTCATATAGTATTTTATTAAACTTATTCTGTTACCAAGGAGATTGAAAACTACAACTCAGCGCTCTTACACTTAACTCTCTTGTTTTTTTGCCTGGAAAAAAAAAATTGTACGTGGAAATTAGAACTCCAACACATTCAATATAAACCCCCTTTTTTTTTTATCAACAGGAAGATTAAGCAATTCATTTTGTAAATTATAGTAATATTAATGGCAGCCACAACTTAAGGGAAGAACTGGATAAGGGAAACTGGATAAAAAAATACTGTATATGTGCCGTAACTTACTTACATTAGAGTTTCATTGTTTGTCGCTTCCACTGACACGCCTTTCTTTAAACCCGGTAGCAGCGACAGGCCAAATTTGTGGCTCTACCGTGTATCATTTTTGCCATGATATAAACCCCCAAAAATAGATGATGCATAAACAAATGCGTTGATATATATTATGAAATGGTTTGCGTGAGTGTTGATTTTTTCTCATTTTTCTCGCTTAGATGGAAGGGCCTTTAGGAAACATGACCATACCACGATTTCCGCTGGCGTGGTTCTCATATTTCCGTGGTTTTCTGACGTGTCCACGATCTTCCAAAGCTACGGTAGATTTCACCGAAGGACGACGGTATTACTCACCATCATCATCATCATCAGCAATAACAAGAAACAAATGAGAACCACGCCAGCGGAAATCGTGGTTTGACTGAAGATCGACGGAAAATTTGCCCAGTGTAATAGTAGCCCCTTAATTACTCATATATCATACTCACTGATGCAGCCGTACATGGTGTTGGCCAATAGTATGTCCCTGTGAGAGAGTCCCGTGCGCTGGCCGATGAGCTCCTGCGCCAAGGGATATACGGTGGCGATGGTCGTCTTGCCGTTGTTGGTGAAGCCCTGAAAAATGTGTCAAGGTGAGAGTCTGCTGCGGGGAGTTAAGGGCCAGTTCGACAGTCCAACACTCTGAGCCGATTTCACAGTCCAACACAGTGTCTTCGTAACAGCCCGAACCAAACTATAGAATCCCATACAATCCAAAATGGTGAGGTCTTCGATGCCACACTAAATACACAAGACTTCTCCAGTATAGTTTCATAAAATTTGTGAACTTAAATATAAACACCAGACACTATACAAGGAAATTTCGAAGGCTCTGGTATTGGTTTGGGAGCTTACGAACCCATCATGGGGAACTGTGAAACTGGCCCTCTGTCATTGTAAGCGCCCAAACCAAACCATATCCACTACAATGATCCGCTATTTCTACTCATTACATGATATACTAATTAAGAGATTTCCTGTGTAGTTTCCTAAAATTCCCTCCACCTTTTTATATCAACTAGAGCTACAAGGAATTTTCGTCGTATTTTGTGTTTGGTTGGGGAAAAGGAAAGTTTGGTTTAGTCGGCGCAACATCTATGGTCATATGCCGGATAGAGACAGGAGGGGGAAGGAATTATAGAAGGGAACAGACCCCAGGAGACGGGACACAACCCCCGATTAATACCTGGTACCCATTCACTGCTGGGTGGACAGGGGCGTAGGGTATCAGAAAAGCCGCCCAAATTTTTCCACTCCGCCCGGGAATCGAACCCGGGCTCTCTCGATTGTGAGCCGAGTGTGCTAACCACTGCACCACGAAGCCCCCGTTTGGTAGGGGAGCTCGCAAACTTGCTGTATTGGACTGTAAAACTGGCCCTAAGACGACGAGACGTTTTACAATAGGGGAGCGTATAGTCATCATGGTAAGAAGGAAACCATACTCATGCAAAGTCCCTCACCGTAGAGCCGTAGTGCATGTCGGATGAGTAGTCGTATGGTATGCCGTAGGTGTTGACCACTGACGTGCTGTAATTATTGAAGTTGTTTTCCCTGCCAGTTTGGATGTTGCCATAATTGATGACCACATAGTCGTCACGGTCGGGGCGACTCTGCTCGTGCACGAACCCAATGGCGTGGCCGATCTCATGGGCGACAATGCCGAGCTGACCCGCGTCGAGGAGAACGATGTTATTAAGACTTTGTCAAGCCTCTGGCAACTAAATTACTACACACACACACACACACACACACACACACACACACACACACACACACACACACACACACACACACACACACACATAATAACTACCATTATTTTTGTTATTGTTATTCATCATTATCTCATCTATTATTATTACTATTTATTATTTAGTTATCAATGGTAATGTTTTTGTGGTGCTGTCATCTTCTGTGCAAACAGCTGCGACTCCTGAATTTCATTTACTTTCGTATGGTTTCTTAATAGAGGAAGGTTTTAGGAGAAGACTTCATGGGAAGGTTTAATGCAAGGAATCAGCAGAGGCATGGAAAGACAGTTAAACCAAGTGGCATAAGTTTTAAATGTTGAGGGAACAGAGTATGTCATGGGAGCAGAACCAGTGTAGAGTGAGCGGTATTGGGGAGTGCAGTATGGTAACTATATAATTTATTGTGTTACGACATAATATTACCATAGTGTACTTACTTCTTTGCAGCCACTTCCAATGGAAATGTCTTGTCTATTCTGGGCCAACATGCCGACATACGACCAGCATCCAGACCCTTCAAAAAACCTGACGTGCCGTTGAGCGAGGTTGGACGTGAGCTGGAATCTGATGCAGGTGTTTTGCTCCCAGTGAGCAATCGCTGCATTTATGGCAGCCACAGTGACGGCTGAGTCCGAGGTGAAAACCGAAAACAAACATTTTTTTATGGTATAAAGAAAGAGACTGGTTGTGTTACTGAACTATCGTATACAATCGAGATTTATAGTTCAGGTTCTTTTGAGTATGTTAACACATCTCGATAGTAGGCCAAATACTCTTCGGTCGGCATTACAAGACACTTTCGCTTCTCACATCATCTATTTCTAAAGGCCAAAGAGTGGGTCAGTCGGGTTTTAATGAGTGTTTCTTGAGGATCACGATACATAACAATGGACAGACTACCACCAGGGTCATAAAACTACTCCTGGAAATGCCCACAACTCTTACGAAAGCCTTGTCAAATATGTGTTTTTGGGAGGCGAAATGTCTTGTAATACGACCCTAACCTGTACGCTCGTCTTTGTCTGTTTGTGAATGGAAACATAATTTTTACATACAGTCGGTAGTGTCGAGGTAGTAGGGCACGGTGGGGAAGCCGCCCTGTTCAGGCCAGCGCGCTGAGAGGTCTGCAAGGGCCTTCCTCTCCCTGACCGCTCGCCACTGGCTCTCCGTCAAGACCATGTCTCCTTCAAAGACTTGGTGGCCGTTCACAACACTAGGATTGGTTTCCATGAAGTCTCGTGTCTTAATGAAAAAAACAGAGGAAAGAATAAAAGAATATTCGGAATAGCTGACGGGAAGACAAGAGTGATGCAACTATGTATTGCGGAGTACTTACGTATTCATTGTAATTTTATTCAGACTCACCAGATCTCTCATTTCTGCTTTGCCATCCGGTCCATCGTGTCCTTTGTCATCACTCCCCTATAGAGAGAAAAAATATATTTACATTAGTGCAATATAAAGGTGAAGTTAAAGCTGGGTGCATCCACTATAGCTGAGCGTGGCTGCGGTGCTCAACTCCATCGCTTCCTTTGAGCCTGTGGTGGGAAGCTATGTCTATATACACCAAGTCAAGTCATACGCAGGTTTGTGGGAGGAGACACGGCCGAGGCGTGGTTTATGCGTGACACTACTTGGAGCCAAACTATAAGAGAATTATAGAGAATGTAGAAACAGGGATTTAGAGAAAACGAGGAAAGGCGGACTAATTTAAATCAGTCACTTCAACATGCCCTCCCTCACACCCCACACCGCCGTTTGTAGGCATTGAAATTACAGTCACGCACAATAAAGACGTATTTTTCGTCAGTGGCTTGCCTGAACACGCTGTGAAAGAAGGGAGAATGCACAACCAGAGTGCACACACGGCCCCAACAGTCACCACTGAACTGGCGGGTATTTTTTTTGGCTCCAAGTGACGTCATCCGCTGCTCCGCCCCAAAACCGCCTCCTGCGCGTACCGGTCGCAGTTTGAAGCAGAGTGACTTGACTTGGTATATATAGACTTAGGTAGGAAGAACTCATTACCGGGGACACGGGCCAGTATGAAGCCCTGTATTGCCACAGTTTATGTTCACCAGGTGTGACCAGGTAATCATTTCTCGATCAGCCCGAAATGAAGGATGAACAGCTGGGTGGAAAAAGTTGGAAAGTTTCGTTTAGTCGGCGCAACATCTGTGGTCACATGCCGGAGAGAGACAGGAGGGGAAGGAATTATAGGAGAAGGAGACAGATCCCAGGAGACGGGACACAACCCCCAATTAATACCTGGTACCCATTCACTGCTGGGTGGACAGGGGCGTAGGGTATCGGAAAAGCCGCCCAAATTTTCCACTCCGCCCGGGAATCGAACCCAGGCTCTCTCGGTTGTGAGCTGAGTGTGCTAACCACTGCACCACGAAGCCCCCAACAGCTGGGTGGGTTGAACGCGTTCTGTCCGGGCTGGGGTACGAACCCGGGTCCGCAGATTCATAGCTAAGCACGCTAACCACTGCACCTGTAAGTGGAGTTCAGAGAAATAAGTAGGTGAGGTTATCCAGTGCCACACAAAGGTTATATGTGCACATTAAGTTTCTCCTTTGCCTTATCTGCTGCTTAGAGTGATCCCTGGTGGATAACCCACTGCAGGGCCTGAGACTTCTCCGCGACAGTAGGAATTTGATTTGTCTGATTATTATTATTTTTTTTTTTTTACATCTTGGTCTATAGCGCCGGTAGGCTTTCTTGAGGGGTCTGGGTGTCGGCTCCAGCCCATGGACGCAGGCAAGTGTTCATACTGTAGTAGCGTCAACTGATCTTGGTTCATGCTGACCCCAGAGCTCATTTTTATTTCCTTGAAAGTTGTAAAGTTTGGTTTAGTCGGCGCAACATCTGTTGTCATATGCCGGAGAGATACAGAAGGGGAAGGATTTATAGGAGAAGGGAACAGATCCTAGGAGACGGGACACAATCCCCGATTAATACCTGGTACCCATTCACTGCTGGGTGGACATGGGCATAGGGTATCAGAAAAGCCGCCCAATTTTTTCAACTCCGCCCGGGAATCGAACCCGGGCTCTCTCGGTTGTAGGCTGAGTGTGCTAACCACTGCACCACGAATCCCCTATTATTTCCCCTGAACAGTTCCTCTAGAGTCAGGATTGATGGGTGGTCTTCAGGAAAGCATGTCGGTAGTCTTACGCCACTCGGCGGTGACTGGAAGATCCCAGGTGGTAGCGTCGGATTCGAAGGGACATCATCCAGGACGCGGCGAATGCGGGACCGGCACTCTAACCACTCAGCCACCGCCTCCCCCTCCTTTGTGGTGTTTGTGATTCGTATATGAATGATATATAACTAAGAGTAAGCTGATAGGACGGTTATTTCTTATGTTAGATCTTTCTTTACTTTCAAAGCGCTTCGACGGTCTAGTGGTTAGCACGCTTATTTTTTTTTTCTACGTCACGGCCTATTGCGCCGGTAGGCCTCTTCCCGGTGGGCCCTGATGGTCGACCCAGCCCGTTCTGGCGCAGGCGAGTGTTTATAGTGGCGCCATCTTAAATTGGCTCATGCTGCCCTCCCGGAGCTCGTCTTTAATCCTAGAATCTAGAGTCCGGGTTGATAGGTGGTCTTCTGGACAGCATGTGGGTAGTTTTAAGCCACTCGGCGGCGGCTGAAAAATCCCAGCTTGGTGGCACCGGGCGGGGATTGAACTCACGTCCTGCTGAACGCGGCGCCATCACTCAGTCGACTCAGCCACCGCCTCCCCATGAATCCGCGTACCCGGTTTCAAATTGACTGGGCAGTCGGCGCACAACCCGCCAAGCTGTTTATTCTCCTTTTCGAGCCCAAAAATTGGGAACCTCGCAATGTAAAAAGTGGTTAACCGTGTAGCGACGGGCCAAATTTGTGGCTTTACCGTGTACCAGCGATGGGCCAAATTTTTGCCATAATATAAACCCCCCAAAATAGATGATGCATAAACTGATCACAAATGCTTTGATATATATTATGAAATGGTTTGCGTGAGTGATGTTTTTTTCTCATTTTTCTCGTTTAGAGGGACCTTTAAGAAACATGATTCCCGCAGCCACCACCGGGTTTACCTGGATGTCATACTGGCCCGAGGTAATGGGACCCCCCCCACTACTGGCACAAGGGCCAAGGTGACGGCCTCCGCAGGTAGGGCGATTTCTCCTAACGTTGCCTTTTCTGTGTATATTGGTGCCTGCATGTCCCAGTCTTATGGATTCTTTTATGATGATTTTATGAGAAAAAATCGATGTTTTTATACCATTCTCCAGCTTTTATTTGCAAAAACTCGACACTCACTCCATCTTTCTCGGAAGTTTTCCACACCCGGGGTGCGACGCGCACCGCGGGTGTGCCCCAATGACTGATTGATACACAGCAAGGTCCGAGGGGGGATGCTTCCTGAAGAAGTCATTTGTGTCCTCACACTCTGTGTCCTCTTCTGTCTCAAATATCGCCAAGGAGTAGCTGAGCATACTCTTATCATCTTTTCTTTCATTTACTGTTGTCATATCCTTTAAAAGGTTACAAGATATATTACATTATACAAGTTCTTAACACTGCCTAGAGCTTCCGACCTTAGGCAGGGATGAGAAATGTCTTAATTGGATTCCACTTCAGGTGACGGCCAAAAGAGGTGTCTTAATGGATCCTGTTGTTTTTGTATCCATTTTTTTAAACGTTCGCAGTCCACACGGACTTACATTTTGTTGAGCATCATTTATTTTGTAAACTTCATCTTCTTTTCCCAATCGAGGCATACGTTGTTAGGATACTGCCGATTATCTAAGTACCGGTACTGGCGGCACTAAGTGTACTGGGCCCGAATTTACAATTAATCTTAATCTTTAACTTAAAAGTTCCAATGAATCTCGAGTTTAACTTATAGCTGAGCTTAAATGAAAAAATAAGTTCAACTTCACTCAACAGCTGATCCAGTATGAAAATTTGTCCTGGCAAAAGATGTATTTTTCAAATTGCAGAACTGCAACACTTCAGTGACTGAATATGCAGTAATAGTACTTTATCAATGTTACATGATGATATACTTCAGAAATATGGGCATAATAAGGTAGTATTTATAAAATAAAGGTTACGTTTATCATCCGCGCAAGGTGATATTCTTTTTTTTTTCTCTTGAATGTAAACACGGACACGCGTTCCTGTTCGTCTTCCTCATTCCTGCATCACCCACCCTCTGACGAAGTAATCATGGAAAATATTGCCGCTTTCACTTCTCCCAAGAGGAAAAGGGGAGTGAATTGGAGAGACTGCCACACTCTACACATAGTAGAGGGAAGGGAGTCAACAGATACCGTCTGCAAGGGTAGCCACTGTCCCCTAATAGATGACATGAGTCCGGTGGTATACGATGATCCTCAAACATGCGTTTGAGGCCACTCTCACGCCAAATACGAGCATCATGAGGGGACCCAGGCCAATTAGCTACAACATTAAGACTATTATATTTGGCCTCAAACACTAATTGTGTGTTTATGCTATGGAAATTCTTCCTGTTGACATGGTCTGCTTCATATTCCCTGGGGGCCAGTATCCTGACATGCGTGCAATCTATTACACCAACAATGCCAGGGAAGTTTGCAACTTGCACAAATTCTTGTTGTTTATCTCGGATTTCAGGGACGGTGCGAGGAAGTCGAATGAATTGGACAAGTATGGCTAGTTGTGTAAGTGCCTTGAGGGTATTGGTGATCGCTTTGCTTACTGATGACTGTGATGGACCAAGATCATCACTGTTACACATCTGCATTTTCCCCGTTGCTAAATAACGCAGTGTAATAATTACTTTCATTTCGGGTGTCAATGCAAAACTCCTTGAAGTAGGGCTTTGCAAGGCCCCTCTCACCAAATCCGTTACGAACAGTACTCCTGCACGATCCAGTCCGTAGCGTTTCAATAGTTCTGCGTCACTCAAAGTATTCAGAGCGTCTCTTCGCTCTTGAAAAGTCTTCTCTAGGCGCTGACGGGCTTGTTGACGTTCGGCCATCTTGGCGACTGAAGTTCGACTTAGGCTCCTTAATACGGGTTTGGGCCCGTCTAAAATATCCCGTCAGCTAAGATCAACTTATGAGGGATAAGATGAAGAATAAAGTTAAACTCGCCCTAAAGTCAAACTTAGCGGTTTAAGATTAATTGTAAATTCGGGCCCTGGTACTGAAGTGATACTCGAAACTGGCGCCACCAACAGGTACCGGTACTGGTACTGCTGGTATCTGAGTTTTCCGAACTGGTATCACCGGTATTCAAATTAACGGACTATGCGGATAATATATGTCATATAGATCTCACGGAGTAGTCGCTGGTTTGACACAGTCATTCCAGCGACACACTTATTGCCAAAGGCCGCCTCTTCAATCCGCCTCTTCAAGTTACTGTTCAGTGTCCATGTCCCACAGCCTTAGAGAAAGACAGGAAGCACAAGGAACTCAAAGATCCGGATCTTAGTCCTTCTACACAGGTATCGACAACGCAATACACTTCTGCTGAGCGAGTCCATAACACCGTGGGCCAGGCCGATCAGCCGCAAGACTTCCTGGCGAGACTCACCGTTGTTCTGAACTACTCTACCAAGATATGTGAACTTTTCCGCGATCTCATTGTCCTCGCCATACGCATGAACAGACTGTACTGCTTCATGTAGCAAGCCTCCAAACACCTGTACCTTGGTCTTGGCCCAGGAGACCTGAAGTCCCAAGTAATAAAAGCAGCACTTAAAAAAAGTGAAAATATTGATTATGTACTTACGTCAAGAATGATTGGAGTCGCCGCACGCTCCTCGTCCTGTTGGAAAGAAAGAGGCAGTGTATCTCTCTCTCTCTCTCTCTCTCTCTCTCTCTCTCTCTCTCTCTCTCTCTCTCTCTCTCTCTCTCTCTCTCTCTCTCTCTCTCTCTCTCTCTCTCTCTCACACACACACACACACACACACACACACACACACACACACACACACACACATGAGATACATACTCCATAAGAGGAAGGAATAAGTCTTAGTAAATGGACAGCATCTGGGATGGGAAAACAACTGGTGGAGACGATACAGAACGCCTAACCTCGTTGAAGTTGATTTAGTAAGAGATGAGCAATTTTCAGATAGCGAGTTGAGGATTGAACGAAAGGGTTCAATGTAAAACAAAATGTCAGCTGAGATATATCGGATAATAGGGGATAGGTGTTTGAAACATTGTCGAATTTAGAGGTGGAGAAATTGAGTTTTCGCGACATTGAAGGACACCAAGTTATCTCTACCCTGCTCAAATATGATACCAAGGTCTCAGTTAAGCGTTCTGCAGCCTAAAGGTCCGCAATACCTGTTTAAATTGTCTTCTGTTAAAAATATTGGGTAATCGGGGTTGAGTAGTCAGGGAGGGGTGGCTGAATGCTTAACCGTCAACGTGAAGGCGCGGCGTTCAGGAGGAAGCTGGTTCAAGTCCTGCCCGCCGCCACAGCTGGGAGTTTTCAGCCATCGCCGAGTAGCCTAAGACTACCCACATGCTGTCTTGAGGACCACCTATGAACCCGGACTCTAGATTATCTCTCTAAAGGGAGGCTCAATAATAATAATAATAATAATAAGTTTATTTCCACCAGAAGTGGTTATTCTGCTTATTCAAGGATGACCTCCGGGGGGCAGCGTGAGACAAGCAAGATGGTACCACTGTAAACACTTTCTTACTCCACAACGAGCTGGGGTCGACCATCAGGCCCCATCAAGAAAGCCTACCGGCGCCATAGGCCAAAACATATAAAAAAAGATGCAGAGTAGTCTTTCCCGGAAGGTTGGATATCGAACAATTTGTTTTAAAGAGATCATTAATGAACAAATGAATAAGTGGGAGATAGAACAGAGCCCTGTGAAACAGCACTGTTGATAGGTTTAGGGGAAGAACAGTGACCGTCTACCACAGCAGAGATGGATCGGACTTAAAGGAAACTAGAGAAAAAAGTACAGAGAGACGGATAGAATATGTAGGAGGGTAGTTTAGAAAGCAAAGATTTATGCCAGGGTCTGACAAAGGCTTTCGAGATGTCTAAGGCAACAGCAACAGTTTCACTGAAACTGCTAAGAGAGGATGACCCAAAGTCACTTAGGAAAGCAAAGATCACCAGTTCGTAGACCGAACCTTGCCGAACCCACACTGGTAATCAGAAACAAGATCACCAGTTCATAGACCGAACCTTGCCGAACCCACACTGGTAATCAGAGACAAGATCACCAGTTCGTAGACCGAACCTTGCCGAACCCACACTGGTAATCAGAGACAAGATCACCAGTTCGTAGACCGAACCTTGCCGAACCCACACTGGTAATCAGAGACAAGATCACCAGTTCGTAGACCGAACCTTGCCGAACCCACACTGGTAATCAGAGACAAGATCACCAGCTCGTAGACCGAACCTTGCCGAACCCACACTGGTAATCAGAGACAAGATCACCAGTTCGTAGACCGAACCTTGCCGAACCCACACTGGTTATTAGAAACAAGATCACCAGTTCGTAGACCGAACCTTGCCGAACCCATAGTAGTAATCAGAGACGAGATCAAAGGTTGATAGATGCTTGAAAAATTTTCTGTTAGGGATTGTTTCAGTTGCCGAGGAGAGGCAGGAAACCAAAACTATACGACGGTAGTTTGAGGGATTGGAACGGTCACCCTTCTTTGGCACAGGCTGTATGTGGGCGTACTTCCAGCAGGAAGGTAAGGTAGATTTTGAAAGGCGACGAAAAGGTTGGACTAGGCAGGGTGTCAGCACGGAGGCACAGTTTAAAGGACAATAGGAGGCACTCCATCAGGTCCATAAACCTTCTCAGGGTTGTAGCCAGAGAGTAGAAAACATCATTCTTAAGAATATTAATAACAAGCATAGAAAGTTCATAAGAACAGTCAGCATGCATATATCGATAGAAGATAGAAAGAGGCAACGCTGCAGTGGAATTTAAGAGATTAATTTTTACGTGAGGTAGTGAGTGACAGTGGATGAACGTTCTGTTTCCTGAAACTGCTGATATTCGACAATGGCGAGCAGCAGGAGCAGGACTCTGAGAGACGTGTGTTGCGTCTTTGAAGACTATTCATGCAATAAGTGGATGGCATGCTGTTTGTGCCCTAAGTGGTGTCATGTAGGGAGTGGTGGAAAGCAACACCACCCGCGTCCAGGACGTTCACGGAATCCCCGCCGCGCCCGGCAAGTGGGATTTTCAGCCGCCGGGAGGGTGGGCAAAACTACCCACACATGCTGCTGAGACCACCCCTATCCCCGGACTCTAGAAAGATGAGCGGGAGGGCAGAATGAGAGCCAATGCAAGGGCGCCCATATAAACACTCGCCTGCGCCAGAACGGGCTGGGCCGACCATCAGGACCCACCGGGAAGAAGCCTTGGGCCGATCATCAGGCCCCACCGGGAAAAAGCCTACCGGCGCTATAGGCCGCGACGTAAAAAAAATAAAAATAAAAATAAAAAAAATGTGAAGTGTGCTCATCTGACAGGGGTCAAGCAGGGTATTACGTATACCCAAAATTAACTGGGTTTGTTTGCCATGCTTACACAAGGCATCTTTACCAACCAACATTGTGGAAAAATTGGATCAATTTAATCAAGAATTATCTAGAGAAATATTAGTTGTGAAAAATGAAGTTGAAACTCGGGCACTCAGTGTGAAAGAGAAGTTGGGCGAGGTGGCGGAAGTGCTTTGTGCTGACAAGAAGAGTCGGCTGGCGCCAGCTGGGCTGATGTAGCAAAACGGAGGAGCAAGAAGCATCTCCTTGTCGTGAAGGCTTCTGATCAAGATAAAAAAGCTACTGAGATGAAAAATGAAGTTTCCCAGGCATTACAAGGCATTCAGATTACTGATTCAAGATTCACGAATGGAGGTAACATTGTTATGAACCTTGATGATGAGAGTATAAGGAATGAAGCAGCTCAGAAATTAGAAAATGTAGAGCAAGTTAGCACAAAAAGTGTGGGGAAATTAAGGCCCATGATCTGCAATGTGCATAAGGAGGAGACCGGGGATAAGATAATTGAGACATTGTTAAACAGGAATGAGTTCCCACACTCGATTCCAGGAGTTGAGGGGAAAATTGAGAAGATTTTCAATAAGCTGATCCACAAGCAACATGACCAGATAAAACTACGTAGAATGAGTAGTGTACACTGTGAGAGATAGATGCCATGCAATCATATGTTATCATTGTCAAGGATACGGCCATCTTGAGGCCAACTGTACTGCCTAGAACAATGGAGAAGACCCAAAATGTTTCAAATGTGCTGGGGATCATAAATCAGGGGAGTGCTCCATGGCTGAAAAGAATGCATAAATTATATGAAGTACAAGAAGCCTGAAATCAAGCACTCGGCGAATGACCAGTGTTGTGTAGTCCTTCAGACTGAAATTGAGAGAATTCGTAACAAAACCGATCATGGCTATTGATTGGTGTTTGAGAATCAAAGATAAATTGAGTGTTAAATGTTCAGTGAGTTGGAAATAATCGCTGGACATTAGATTGTGATACTATAAAGAAAATATCAGATAAATGGAAAATGAAATAATCGATATTTGTGATTCTGTAAAAAGGAAAGATATTGTAATTGGTGCGAACCAAAACATGGCCAAGTGACTATAATGATGCCAAGTTTATTAAAATT
Organism: Eriocheir sinensis; assembly: GCF_024679095.1. Lineage (NCBI taxonomy): Eukaryota > Metazoa > Arthropoda > Malacostraca > Decapoda > Varunidae > Eriocheir > Eriocheir sinensis. The sequence continues at coordinate 239,573 of NW_026111857.1, read as the reverse complement.
ATATTATTAGGCTATTTGTGAAAGCAATTAAGACTCACCCACTACAACGTTGTGAATAAGTGCATATCGAGGATTATTATAGAGGCTAACATCATAATTGTTGATGCCCTGCGGAGCGCTGCGCTGGCGGTGGAGCGGGGCCTGAAACTTCATCAACGGTAACGGTAGATAGAAAACTGTCAGTAGGAGGAGGGGAGTTGATGAGACGAGGGGGGATTAGTAAGGGGAATATGCCCTGAATCGTCCAGAGTGATTTTTTAGATAAGGTTTGAAAGAAGAGGGGGATTAGTAAGGGGAATATGCCCTGAATCGTCCAGAGTGATTTTTTAGATAAGGTTTGAAAGAATAGTTCAGTTTTAGAAGAATGGAGCAGCCGTGCTGCCATCGGACTAGGAGAGGTGTGAAAAATGAAGTAAAATTGTTGGAGATATTTATGGGGAGGCGGTGGCTGAATGGATAGCGTGACGGTGCCGCGTTCAGGACGACGCGAGTTCAATCCCCTCCCGGTGCCACCAAGTTGGGATTTTTCAGCCGCCGCCGAGTGGCTTAAAACTACCCACATGCTGTCCAGAAGACCACCTATCAACCCGGACTCTAGATTCTAGGATTAAAGATGAGCTCCGGGAGGGCAGTATGAGCCAATGCAAGATGGCGCCACTATAAACACTGGCCTGCGCCACAACGGGCTGGGCCATACCATCAGGCCTCTCCAAAAACAAGCCTACCGGCGCCACAGGCGAAGATGTAAAAAAAAAATTGTCTGAAGGCAATTCCTCTTGAACTTATATAAAGCTTGTGTTGCAACGGCAAGCATATGATAATTTACAAAGAACTCAGCACTTCGGAAAAACCTGCATGTATCAAATCCTCATCAGGAGGCCCTCCCCGCCCTGCAGCTCACCACCCTTCTGGCCCGCCACCAACACCTCCTCCAGCAGTTTGCCACCAAACTCCTCCACCACCCACGACACAGGAACCTGCTCCCCCCGGTAGCTCCCCTTCCCCGCCACAATGTCCGACACCACAACAAGCTGCTCCCCATACGTGCGCGTACTGACAGGTATAAGAACAGTGCAATACCCACAATAGTGAAAATCCTGAACACATAGACTCTTTACCCCTAAGTTACTTTTAAGTTTGTAGTTTTAATGATCTCCATATATAATATGTATATTTTCAGCTCTCGAGCTGCTTCTCCTTAAATAAACCGTATATTATTATTATTATTATTATTATTATTATTATTATTATTATTATTATTATATCTTCTCTTACTAAATCAGCTTCCTCGACGTTTGGCGTTCTGTATCGTCTCCGCCAGATCTTTTTCCCCCCTTACATGCTATCCATGTACAGGGGCCTTGTCCGCCCTCGTATAAAGTATGCATCTCACGTGTGGGGGGCTCCACACACACAGCTCTCTTGCACAGAGTAGAGTCTAAGGCTGTTCGTCTCATACAGTTTTCTATCTCTTAAATTCCGCCGCAGTGTTGCATCTCTTTCTATCTTCTATCGATAACTTCATTCTGGCTGTTCTTATGAACTTGCAAACTGCATGCTTTCCCCCTTCCAGCGGCCCCGCTCCACTCGACTTTCTACTCAAGCTCATCCCTATACTGCCCAAATCCCTTATGCAAGATTTAACCAGGATCTTTAGTGTTTTATCCCTTAACTCTGGAATAGCCTTCCTTCGTCTATATTTCCTCCTGCTTACGACTTGACCGCTTTTAAAAGGCGAGTATTTCGACACCTCTTCTTCCGAAATTGACCTTTCTTTTGACCACTCTCCTGAACTCTTCTTTTTATAGGGGCAGTGATTAGTGGAATTTTTTCTCAAATATTATTTCCTTTAAGCTGCTTAATATGCTGTAAAATTAAAAGGACTAGAGGATCCACCAAAGGGCATCTGGAGGAATGTGGTCAATCTTTCCCTTCCGGCATTCCTATATCAAGTCCAGCTCTGCAGTTCTGGTCTCTGGTCCTAAGAACCTGCAATGTTCAACATTCTAGACCTTACAAAATGCAGGAGACGAGAACTGTTGCTGTTCCTGGCACCAGAGCGATTTGGACCAACACTTACTCCATTATAAAGCCATCCAGCTCTGCCAGGCCTCCTCGTCCACAGAGTTCCACTATGTCCAACTGCAGGTTGATCCGGGGGCCGGTTCTGCGGTCGGGCGCCGCTTCTGCGCTTACCCAAACACTCGGAAAACAAGGAGAGGAGTTAAGGGATCCTTCCTCCTTCAAGATGCAGGGGTCCTATAGGCTTTGCCCTCCACCTGCCATTGACGGCAGGCTCGCCAAATGTGCCGCACGGTCGGGCCCCAGCAATACGGGATTGGGGTCGAGGCTGACGCCGTTTTTTTTAGGACCAAAGGGACATTTTAGGAGAAAGGGGTGTAGGCCCCTCCCAAACCAGGGACTGGACTGAGTGCTAGCCGTAGAGCACGGACGCTGGACCGCTGAGAGGATGTTTTACCTGGCTACCCAAAGCAAGAGACAAACAGGAATTTGGGAAAGAAAATAAAAGAGAGAAAAACAGCTCAGGAAGGTTGAGGATGCTGCTTTCCTCATCCAGACTCAAATACAGACCAGCCTCTACCTAAGTAGTATTGGTATTAGTAGTAGTGGTAGTAGCAGTAGTTGTAGTAATAGTAGCAGTTGCAGTAGTAGTAGTAGTAGTAGTAGTAGTAGTAGTAGTAGTAGTAGTAGTAGTAGTAGTAGTAGTAGTAGTAGTAGTAGTAGTAGTAGTAGTAGTAGTAGTAGTAGTAGTAGTAGTAGTAGTAGTAGTAGTAGTAGTAGTAGTAGTAGTAGTAGTAGTAGTAGTAGTAGTAGTAGTAGTAGTAGTAGTAGTAGTAGTAATAGCAGTAAAAGCAGTAGTAGTAGTAGTAGTAGTAGTAGTAGTAGCAGCAGCAATAGTAGTAGTAGTAGTAGTACATAAGAACGTAGGAGTCTGTAAGAGGCCGGTAGGCCTATACAAGGCAGCTCCATTGAACCTAAGCTCCCGTGCATGATGGCGCCACTATAAACACTCGCCTGCGCCATAATGGGCTGGAGCCGACCATCAGGCCACACCAAGAAACAGGAGCAATAAAGAACAGAACCATAGAGAAGAAAAGGAAAAACGTTGTCGATGCAGCAGTCAAAGGAATAAGAGTTCGTAGTAGTAAAGTAGCAGAGGCAGCCCTTGCCGCAGTAACAGATCATTCAATCAACAAATGGTGGCATACGCCTGGGGGCGCGTTCCCTACGACGCCAAGTCCCGCGGTCCCTCCGTTCAAGTCTCCTGCAGGCCGCCTTTCCATCCAAGGCACCTCCTGGAAAGATCTGTCGATTTGCTCAAGCCATGTACTCTGAACGTTCCCTTGACCTACTCCACTCAGGGTTGTCTCTTACAAAAACAACCCGATGAGCAGGTCGGCTTCTGGGCAGCGTGCCACATGCCTGTATAGCTGGAGTTGGCGTTGACGGACTATGCGGCTAATATATGTCGAATCAGTGTCACGGAGCAGTCGCCGGTTGGACACAAAGGGTCGTATTATAAGACATTTAGTCGCCCATGAACACATATTTGACAAGGTTTTCGTAGGAGTTGAGGGCATTTCCAGGAGTAGTTTTATGACCCCGGTAGTAGTTTGACCCTTCTTCTTTTTTTTTTTTACGTTGTTGCCTATTGCTTCGGTAGGCATCTTCCCGGTGGGGCCTGATGGTCAGCCCAAGGCTTCTTCCAGGTGGGGTCTGATGGTCGGCCCAGCCCGTTCTGGCGCAGGCGAGTGTTTATAGTGGCGCCATCTTGCATTGGCTCATGCTGCCCCCCGGAACTCGTTCTTGATTCGCTTGGACGGCTTCCTCTAGAGTCCGGGTTGATGGGTGGTCTTCAGGACGGCATGTGGGTAGTTTTAAGCCACTCGGCGGTGACTGAAAAATCCGAGTGGTAGCGTGAGGATTCGAACCCGCGTCGTCCATCACGCGGCGAATGTGGGTCCAGTACGCTATCACTTCGGCCACCGCCTACCCATTCTGTACCATTAACCTGTAGTAACACTCATTAGAACCCGACTGACCCCCTCTTTGACCTTTAGAAATAGCTGATGTGAAAAGCGAAAGTGTCTTATAATACCAACCAAAGTCATTCCAGCGATTGACTTGTTACTGAAGGTATCTATCCGCCTCTTCAAGTTACTGTTCAGTGTCCATGTCTCACAGCCTAAGAGAATGACAGGAAGCACAAGGGACCGGAAGATCGGGAGCTTTATCCTTCTACACAAGTATCAGCAACGCCAGACACTCCCGCTGAGCGAGTCCATAACACCGTGGGCCAGGCCAATCAGCCGCAAGACTTCCTGGCGAGACTCACCGTTGTTCTGAACTACTCCACCAAGATATGTGAGCTGGTATTACAAGACACTTTCCCTTCTCACATCAGTTATTTCTAAAGGTCAAAGAGGGATATTAATCAGGTTCTAATGAGTGTTTTTAGGCTCAGGGTACAGAAGAAGGGTCAAACTACCACCAGGGTCATAAAAGCCTTGTCAAATAGGTGTTCTTGGCGACGACCCGTGAGCTTTTCCGCGATCTCAATGTCCTCGCCACACGCATGAACAGACTGTACTGCTTCATGTAGCAAGCCTCCAAACACTTGTACCTTGGTCTTGGCCCAGGAGACCTGAAGTCCCAAGTAATAAAACCAGTACTTAACAAAAGTGAAAATATTGATTCTGTACTTACGTCAAGAATGATTGGAGTCGCCGCACGCTCCTCGTCCTGTTGGAAAGAAAGAGGCAGTGTATCTCTCTCTCTCTCTCTCTCTCTCTCTCTCTCTCTCTCTCTCTCTCTCTCTCTCTCTCTCTCTCTCTCTCTCTCTCTCTCTCTCTCTCTCTCTCTCTCTCTCTCTCTCTCTCACACACACACACACACACACACACACACAGAATGCTTGATATTTTCGAGGATAAATACCTAAGTCACATGGTTACTGAACCAACTCGACTATATAACACATAACACCTTGTTAGAGCAACTCAAGGTAATCTAGTCAGTAATGTCCAGGATGGCAGCGGCTGAGTGGTTAGCGTGACGGCGCCGCGTCCAGGACGACGAGGGTTCGTGCCCCGTCCGGTGCCACAAGCTGGGATTTTTCAGCCGCCGTCGAGTGGCCTAAAGGTACCCACATGCTGTCCAGAAGACCATCTATCAACACGGACTCTAGATTATCTCTCTAAAGGTTTGGGCCATTGATGAGCTCCGGGGGGCAGCATGAGCCAAGCAAGATGGCGCAACATAAACACTTGCCTGCGCCACAACGGGCTGGGGCCGACCATCAGGACCCATCAAGAAACCCGACCGAACCAGACTCATTACTAAAAATATGTAACTAGGCAATAAAAACAGGCAAGATTGCATGCATGCCCCCCTTCCCCCGCACACACAAGGGAACATAACCCCCCCTTCCCCCGCACACACAAGGGAACATAACCCCCCCTTCCCCCGCACACAAGGAACATAACCCCCTTCCCTGCACACAAGGGAACATAACCCCCTTCCCTGCACACACAAGGGAACATAACCCCCCTTCCCTGCACACACAGGGAACATAACCCCCTTCCCCTGCACACACAAGGGAACATAACCCCCTTCCCTGCACACACAAGGAACATAACCCCTTCCCCCTGCACACACAAGAACATAACCCCCTTCTGCACACAAGGGAACATAACCCCCCCTTCCCCCGCACACACAAGGGAACATAACCCCCCCTTCCCCCGCACACACAAGGGAACATAACCCCCCCTTCCCCCGCACACACAAGGGAACATAACCCCCCCTTCCCCTGCACACACAAGGGAACATAACCCCCCCTTCCCCCGCACACACAAGGGAACATAACCCCCCCTTCCCCGCACACACAAGGGAACATAACCCCCCCTTCCCCCGCACACACAAGGGACCATACCCCTTCCCCTGCACACACAAGGAACATAACCCCTTCCTGCACACACAAGGGAACATAACCCCCTTCCCCTGCACACAAGGGAAACCCCCTTCCCCGCACACACAAGGAACATAACCCCCTTCCCCTGCACACAAAGGGAACATAACATCCCTTCCCCGCACACACAGGGAACATAACCCCCTTCCCCCACACACAAGGAACATAACATCCCTTCCCTGCACACACAAGGGAACATAACCCCCCCTTCCCCCGCACACACAAGGGAACATAACCCCCCCTTCCCCCGCACACACAAGGGAACATAACCACGGAGACACAGGTACAACCACATACTGAAAAGTACTGATGACACGTTCAGCGCGCTGCATGTTTTTAATGTTGCTACATATTACAGATGTAAGGACAAGATGCCATCATCATTATTATTATTATGAATATTATTAGGATTATGATTACTATTATTCTTATAATTATTATTATCATGATTATTATTATTAACTTTACTATGATTACTGCTATTATTGTTATTTATATTTTCCTTTTTATTTTCAATCATGCTACTTTGTTCATTTGTCTCATTCATTTCATTTCATTTTCCATTGATGTATATTTTCAGCTCTAGGGCTGCCGGGTACTTCATGCAATAAACCGTTTATTATTATTATTATTATTATTATTATTATTATTATTATTATTATTATTATTATTATTATTATTATTATTATTATTACGTCCAGGACATCTGCACCAGAACTGACAGCAGCGCCACGTCCACCATTGCATTTCCCTATTGTCAGTAGCGTTTTGTTCCCTCTAACACAATTTCATAAATAATTTCATAACGTCTATCTGTTCTATCTGTATCTCCGACGCCCTGTTCCCTCCAGGGGGTGGCCGCGGCAGAAGTGTCTCCCTGTTCTGGCACTCCCTCCCAGCACACTCCATCCTGCTACTTCTTAATCTTGCTCCAGTACTCGCTCACCCTATTGATCCACTTCACAGGTGGTCTCTCCCTGACACCTCTTCCCTCAATCCTTCCCTCATAAACTCTCTTCACAAATTCATTTCCCTCCATGCTCATCACGTGTCCAAACCGTCTCAGCGCACCACGCTTCACTCACTCGACCACTCTAAAATTCATGTCTCACAGCCTTAGGAAATGACAGGGAGCACAAACGATTGGAAGATTGGGAGCTTTGTCCTTCTATGTATACAGGTGTCGTCAACGCCATACACTCCTGCTGAGCGAGTCCATAACACCGTGGGCCAGGCCGATCAGCCGCAAGACTTCCTGGCGAGATTCACCGTTGTTCTGAACTACTCCACCAAGATATGTGAGCTTTTCCACGATCTCAGTGTCCTCGCCACACGCATGAACAGACTGTACTGCTTCATGTAGCAAGCCTCCAAACACCTGTACCTTGGTCTTGGCCCAGGAGACCTGAAGTCCCAAGTAATAAAAGCAGCACTTAAAAAAAGTGAAAATATTGATTCTGTACTTACGTCAAGAATGATTGGAGTCGCCGCGCGCTCCTCCTCGTCTCTCTCTCTCTCTCTCTCTCTCTCTCTCTCTCTCTCTCTCTCTCTCTCTCTCTCTCTCTCTCTCTCTCTCTCTCTCTCTCTCTCTCTCTCTCTCTCTCTCTCTCTCTCTCTCTCTCTCTCTCTCTCTCTCTCTCTCTCTCTCTCTCTCTCTCTCTCTCTCTCTCTCTCTCTCTCTCTCTCTCTCTCTCTCTCTCTCTCTCACGCACGAATGTAGACAGATCAACATTGTTTATGATCGATGACACTTTGCGTACCAGGAAAAATGGCATAAAACTCAAATGTAGACAAGTAAATTCAGACTGTACCAAATTTTTCTTCACCAACGTTGTAGTGCGAGAATGGAATAAGCTCCCGCCTTCAGTGGTCCAGTGTAACACGATTGACTCCATTAAAAACAAGCTCGACCGTCACTTCCTTCAACTTAATATTAACTAGAGTTGAAATGCAACGTTTTGGAGCCATCTGATTAATGTAGATATACTTTTAGGTTTAATGGACAGACCACCTAGTCTGGACCATGGGGTCTGTGTGGTCTGATTTTCTATGTAAATCTATGTAAAATCTCTCTCTCTCTCTCTCTCTCTCTCTCTCTCTCTCTCTCTCTCTCTCTCTCTCTCTCTCTCTCTCTCTCTCTCTCTCTCTCTCTCTCACACACACACACACACACACACACAGAAATCTTTGATTTTTTATATCAGTGCTGTCCAAACTTTTTCGCCCATTGTACCCTTTAATACTTCTCCTGCTGTTACGTACCCCCATGGCTGATTAAATTAAATTATATTATATTATATTTATATTTATATTATATTATATTTAGGTACACGTACATTACGCGTCCTTCCTAGGTACCCGTCCCTCCCTCTCTCTTTTCCTTCATACACTTTCATTACTTTCTCCATCCCATCCTGACCCACTACATGCACCTCTTGTATAACTCATGTCCACTGCACGTATTCTTGATTGTTGTGCTGCATTCCATGTCTCTGATCCATATGACAGAGTTGGCAGGATAATACTGTTACCTATTCACTTTTGTACCCCCATGCTCATACTGTTTCCTCTCATAACTCTCCCCAACACACTACTACCTATCTGCCCTTCCCTGCTCTTTCCCTCACCTCACCTTCCATACCTACAAGCGCATAGCTGGGCACGATAACAGAAAACCTTATTCCCGATAACCGGTAACTGATAATGGAAAACCTTATCGGTGATAACCGATATACATTAACTGGAGACACAAATATAGGCGATAACCGATACCCGATACCCGATACAAATTCACAATTCCGATACTAGCTAGCGATAAGTCCGATAGGCGAAAACGATACTATATTGATATTTCAAAAAAAAAAACATAGATGAATTCAAATTTTCATTATCTGTATTTTAGAAAACTTACAAAGCCTGAAAACCACATGTTGACACGTACCTATGGACAGTAATACTACAAACGCCTGAACCGGTGTTGTGTTATTTGGCGTCCCCACCGTCAAAAGCTGGCGCTTTTGTTTACAAACACTAGTCTCTCGTGAACTGCGCATGCTCAGACCAGCAAGCGCAGACCTGTACAGTCTCACAAAGCTTTTTAACCGTAAATGAGAGTTGCTGGAAGGCTGAATCAGACATACAGTACCACTACCACCATCCTCGCTGTTTCTAGAACGACACTGTACGAGTTGTATTTATATGTACAGAGTGTCGTTCTAGAAACAGCGAGGATGGTGGTACTGTATGTCTGATTCAGCCTTCCAGCAACTCTTATGCGTTAAAAAGCTTTGTCAGACTGTACAGGGCTACGCTTACTGGTCTGAACATGCGTAGTTCACGAGAGACCGATGTTTGTAAACAAAAGCGCCAGCTTTTGACGATGGGACACCAAATAACACAACACCGGGTGCCTTCAATACCATGGCATGCTCACACAAACGAATATGGAATATCAAATTTGAGGCAGTGAATAATCATTTTTGGGGCAAAGTTAAATGATTGTTCTCTCTGATATATTGATATTTGAGTGTAACATAAAAAAATAACCTAGTGTTTTAATGTTGATCTAAGTATGAAATCTCTTCACCGAAGATATTCCATACCCCGAAGTTTTTTCATACAACACCGGGCGCCCGGGCCACGCATGCGCAATAGGGAGGAGACTTTTTTCTGCGAGGCGGAAAAAAGTAGCGATTATCGCTAGTTTGGTTACAAAAGTAACGAAGATACCGATATATATTTACATAAGTAGCGGATGGCCGATAACCCGATTTTGTTATCAGCGATAAAGTATCGCGATAACTTATCGCGATAACGCCCAGCTATGTACATGCGTATATAAAAGTGTCCTTAAATATTTAAACTCAATACTCTTTTCCCCCAGCCTTATCCTACACTTATTCGTTTGTTTGTTTGTTGGTTTTTTACATCAAAGGACACGGCTCAAGGGCAACAAAAAGAGTACCAAAAAAAAAAAGCCCGCTACTCGCCGCTCCCATAAAAGATAAAAGTAAAGAGTAGCCAAAAGAGAGGTCAATTTCGGGTGGAGAGGTGTCCTGATACACTTTTCTTGAAAAAGGTCAAGTCATAGGCAGGAGGATATACAGACAAAGGAAGACTGTTCCAGAGTTTACCAGTAAAGGGGATGAAAGAATGGAGATGCTGGTTAACTCTTGCACAAGGGGTTAGGACAGCATAGGGATGAGCAGTATAGGGATGAGTCGTGTGCAGCGGGGCCGCGGAAGCGGGGAAGGCATGCAGTTAGCAAGTTCAGAAGAGCAGTCAGCATGAAAATATCGATAGAAGATAGAAAGAGAGGCAACATGGCGGCGGAATTTAAGAAGTAGAAGGTTGTCAGTAGGAGGAGGAGAGCTGATGAGACGAAGAGCCTTAGACTTCACTCAGTCCTGGAGAGCTGTGCGAGTCGAACCACCCTCTCACGCGAGATGCATACTCCATACAAGGGCGGACAAGGCCCCTATAAATGGATAGCATCTATGTGGCGGAGATGAATTGGCGGAGACGATACAGAGCGCCCAACCTCGAGGAGGCTGATTTAGTGAGAGGAGATGTGAAGTTTCCATTTAAGATTTTGAGCCAAGGGCAGACCGAGGATATTTAGTGTTGAAGATGATGACAGCTGAGTGTTGTTGAAGACTAGGGGATAGGTGTTTGGAAGATTGTGTCAAGTTGATAGGTGGGAAAATTGGGTTTTTGAGGCATTGAAGGACACAAGGTTCATTTTACCCGAATCGGAAATGATAGCAAGGTCGGAGGTTAAGCGTTCTGCAGCCTCCAGCCTGGAGTCTTAAAATTCCTGTCGAGAAGGTCTTCTGTTGAAAGAAATTAAATAATGCAGAGTGGAGTCGTCGGCGTATGAATGAATAGGACAGTTTGTTATGGAAAGAAGATCATTGATGAATAACAGGAAGAGAGTGGGTGATAGGACAGAGCCCTGTGGAACACCACTGTTGATAGGTTTTGTGGAAAAACAGTGACCATCTACCACAGCGGAGATAGAACTTCCGGAAAGGAAGCTGGAGATAAAGGAACAGAGAGAAGGATAGAAGCCCTAAGAGGGCAGTTTAGAAAGCAAAGACTTGTGCCAGACTCTATCGCAAGCTTTCGATATGTCTAGCGCAACTGAGAAAGTTTCACCGAAACGGCTAAAAGAGGATGACCAAGACTCAGTTAAGAGAGTAAGAAGTTCGCCAGTAGAACGCCCCTTGCGGAACCCATATTGGCAATCAGATAGAAGGTCAGAAGTGGAAAGATACTTTTGAATCATCCGGTTAAGGATTGATTCAAAAGCTTTAGATAGACAAGAAAGTAAAGCTATAGGGCGGTAGTTTGAGCGATTGGAACGGTCACCCTTTTTAGGCACAGACTGTATGAAGGCGTACATCCAGCAGGAAGGAATGGTAGATGTTGATAGGCAGAGGCGAAAGAGTTTGACCAGGCAGGGTGTCAGCACGGAGGCACAGTTGTTAAGGACAATAGGAGGCACTCCATCAGGTCCGTAAGCCTTCTGAGAGTTGAGGCCAGAGAGGGCATAGAAAACATCGTTCTTAAGAATCTTAATAAAAGGCATAAAGGAGTCATAGGGGGGATGAGTAGGAGGAATATGCCCAGAATCGTTCAAAGTGGGCTTTTTACAGAAAGTTTGAAAAAAAGAGTTCAGCTTTAGAGACAGATGAGACGGCGGTGCTGCCGTCAGGGTTAAAGAGAGGAGGGAAAGATGAAGAAGTGAAATTGGAGGATATATTTTTGGCTAGGTGCCAGTAGTCCCGGGAAGAATTACAAAAAAAGCAAGGTTTTTACATTTTCTATTTATGAAAGAGGTTTTGATAAGTCGAAGAATAGATTTTGCACGGTTCCGGGCAGAATATAAAGATTATGGTTAGCAGGAGTGCGAAGGCTCTGGTATCTTTTGTGAGCTGCCTCTCTATCTTTGACAGCACCAGAATAAGCGTGATTAAACCAAGACTTTTTAGCATGAGGAGTAGAGAAAGTACGTGGAATGTATGCCTCCATTCCAGAGACAATCACCTCTGTGATGCGCTGGGCACACACAGAGGGGTCTCTCTCCTGGAAGCAGTAATCACTCCACGGTATATATAAGAAGTACATCCTCAGGTCGTCCCACCGAGCTGAAGCAAAATGCCAGAGGCATCGTCTCTTCGGTGAGTCCAGAGGGTATACAGAAGCGATTGGACAGGATACAGAAATAAGGTTGTGATCGGAGGAGCCCAACGGAGAGAACAGTTTGACAGAGTAAGTAGAAGGGTTAGAGGTAAGGAAGAGGTCTAGTATGTTAGGCCTGTCTCCAAGACGGTTGGGAATACGTGTAGGGTGCTGAACCAATTGTTCTAGATCGCTGAGGAAAGGAAAGTTGTAGGCTTGTTCATCAGGTTGGTCAGTAAAAGAAGATGAAAGTCAAAGCTGGTGGTGAGCATTGAAATCTCCTAAGATGGAGATTTCAACGGAGACAGAGTCAAGATGTGTTCCACTTAAGAGTTCAAGTGGTCAAAGAATTTTACATACTTGTTACAGTTAATTGAGAAATAAACCGCACAAATTTATTTAGTAATAGTGACAATGAAGTCTTAGCCAGATGATGGAAAATTATGAGGTCTAGGTCATCACGCGAGCATGTGATGTCGTTGCGTACGTAGACACAACATCCAGCTTCGGATTGATATTTGGGATAGAGATAGTATTAACAGAGTAGAGATTACTGTTAGTAGCCGCCGAGATCTGTGTCTCGGTGAGGAAGAGAAGGTGAGGTTTACAGGAGGAGAGATGATGCTCCACAGAATGAAAATTGGAACGAAGACCGCGAATGTTGCAGAAGTTGATATATAAAAAAAGAGGAGCTATCAAGACGCCTCTCAGATCGAAAGCCAAAATGGGAGTCCTCTCGGGGGCATTTGTGCCCCCCCCCCCTCTAAACGGGAACTCTGAGGCATTTTCTAGTGAAGCAATCATAAATTTTGAAGAAAAAAATCAGAAATGGTATGCGTTGCTTCATGTATGTAGTGTTAAGTGGATAGTAAGAGGATTTGTCTTTAGAGAGCATGCTGAACTAATCTCTGGTGTTGATGAGGCAACTGGGTAACCGAAAGAGAGGAGACAGGAAGAGTCTTTGGTGGGTTGCAGCACCCTCCTCGATTCTCGTAAATAACTCATCGAGAGTGGCATACGCCTGTTTCGGTGGGGTTTTTCCTACGTACTCACAGTGTATACATTATATATATATATATATATATATATATATATATATATATATATATATATATATATATATATATATATATATATATATATATATATATATATATATATATATATATCACTTACCTTCGAGGACGCAAGAGCGAGGGTGCAGAAGGCAAATACCAGCCAATACATGTGACGGCCCATCTTCTCCTAACGATCCCCGGAAGAGGAATGGTGTCATCCAGCTCTCAGCCTGTCATTATATAGCCATAGAGTTGTCCCTCCCCGATACCCTCGCCCCCCGGCACGCACACTCCCGCCATCACTTCCACGGATTCAATTTCAGAAACGTGTCTGCATTTTTAATTCGTTCAAGACCTTGAACCGGAAGGCTAAGTTTAGTCTCTCTCTCTCTCTCTCTCTCTCTCTCTCTCTCTCTCTCTCTCTCTCTCTCTCTCTCTCTCTCTCTCTCTCTCTCTCTCTCTCTCTCTCTCTCTCTCTCTCTCTCTCTCTCTCTCGATGTTGAAAAGTACAGCGTTTTAAGGCAGTCACTTAATAACAGCGACTCACTGATATTAGGAGACTTTAACCTCCCCCATATCGACTGGGCGACACTGTCAGGTACAGAAGGCGAGTCACATAGAATGATTGATTTTTTAGAAGAAAGTTACATAAGCCAAATGGTTGCTCAACCAACTCGACAAAATAACATACTCGACCTTGTTATAGCGACCCAAGATAACCTAGTCAGTAATGTCACGGTAGGAGAACACCTCGATTCTTGCGATCATAGATTAGTGCGCGTCGACATTGGAGCTCAAACATCAGTGACTGAAAATAAAGTAAAGGTGCCCAATTTCAAAAGAGCAAATTTCGTATAAATTCGACAAAAACTAACGGAAATAAAACTATCAGATGATGGTAACGTAGTGGAAGCCTGGCTAAGCTTTAACAATCATTTACTCACTCAGCAGAACACATTTGTCCCCTTATGCGAGAAGCGAAGTAACACTAATAAAAGCCCACCTTGGTTTAATAGCGAAATTAAACATTCGGTTAAGGAGAGAAAATTTTATTACAGGTTAAATAAAGAACAAAACACGCCCGAAAACATTAAACTATACAATGAAGCCAGGCGGCGAGTTAAAAGATTAGTATGTCAGGCAAAGCTTCGATATGAATAAAACATTGCAGCCAACTGTGAAAATAATATAAAATCTTTCTTCATGTATATAAACCACAGGAAGGCGATCAGAAGTGGAATTGGACCCCTAATTGTGACGGCGAATTAGTGATTGAAAGCCACCACTTTGCAAACTTGTTAAACAAATATTTTTCTCAGTATTTATTAATAAAGAATATAATTATATAGTAGTCGTACCGCCACCACTACCAACACCAGCGAAGACAATAACACTACTGTAAATCCCATGCATGCATTGCCTAACCTTGAAATAACTACCAATGAAGTACTTCTTTTAATAGAAGACCCACCCTACAGGAACTAAGCGATTCAAGGCTGGAGGCAACAGAACGCTTAGCCTCAGACCTTACTATTATTTCCGATTGGGGAAAGAGGAACCTGGTGTCCTTCAACGCCTCAAAAACACAGTTTCTCCACCTATCCACTCGACACTATCTTCCAAACAACTATCCCCTATTCTTTGACAACACTCAGCTATCACTTTCTTCAACACTAAACATCCTCGGTCTATCCTTAACTAAAAATCTCAACTGGAAACTTCATATCTCATCTCTTACTAAATCAGCTTCCTCGAGGCTGGGCGTTCTGTACCGTCTCCGCCAGTTCTTCTCCCCCGCACAGTTGCTATCCATTTACAGGGGCATTGTCCGCCCTCGTATGGAGTATGCATCTCATGTGTGTGTGTGTGGGGGGGGGGGGGGGGTCCACTCCCACAGCTCTCCTTGACAGAGTGGAGTCAAAGGCTCTTCGTCTCATCAGCTCTCCTCCTCATACTGATAGTCTTTTACCTCTCAAATTCTGCCGCCATGTTGCCTCTCTTTCTATCTTCTATCGATATTTGCATGCTGACTGCTCTTCTGAACTTGCTAACTGCATGCCTCCCCCCCTCCCGCGGCCCCGCTGCACACGACTTTCTACTCTTGCTCATCCCTATACTGTCCAAACCCCTTATGCAAGAGTCGACCAGCATCTTCACTCTTTCATCCCTCACATTGGTAAACTCTGGAACAATCTTCCTTCATCTGTATTTCCTCCTGCCTACGACTTGAACTCTTTCAAGAGGAGGGTATCAGGACACCTCTCCTCCCGAAATTGATCTCTCTTTTTGGACACTCCTTTGACCTCTATTCAGGAGCAGTGAGTAGCGGGCTTTTTTTTCTTCTTCTTTACGCCCTTGAGTTGTCTCCTTAGCCGTAAAGAAAAAAAAAAAAAATTGCTCTTCAGTCCCTTAAAACAAGTAAAAGCACAGGAACAGACGATATAATTATATCCTTTATTACTTAAAGAAAAAAAGAACGAAATACTATCCTCTCTCACAACCGTATTTAGTATGTCCTTACGACAAGGCGTCGTCCCTTTGGATTGGAAAGAGGCTTAATTAAGTAACACCGATTTTTAAGATAGGAGATAAAAAAATTAACGGATAATAACAGGCTCACTAGACCAACTTTAGTAGTAGGTAAGCTACTCGAGAACATAATTAGAGACAAAATTGTGAGTTATATTGAAAGCCACTCATTAATAATGGATTCACAACATGGCTACCGTAACAAGAGATCCTGCCTATCAAACTTACTGACAGTACCGTTACAACAACATCTTCACAGTTTATGACGTAACCAAATTCTTGGATGTAGTATATTTGGATACTCAGAAAGCGTTTGATAAAGACAAACGCCATTATTATCTCTCTAAATTAAAGCAACTAGGTATTGACGGTCAAGTACACCAGTGGATCGCAGATTGGTTGAGCAAAAGACAACAAAGAATGGTGATCGACGGATTTAACTCAGAGTGGGCGCCGGTCACTGGTGGTGTCCCTCAGGGCTCGATTCTTGGCCCAGTGCTCTTTATTATTTACATCAACGATGTGGACGTTGGACTCAATAATCTCATTGCTAAAATTTGAAGACGACACAAAGATTGGTAACTCCGTCCTCACTGTCGAAGACAGACAAAGCCTCCAAGAAGACTTGCATAAAATTTCAGCTTGGTCAGATAGAAGGGAGATGCCCTTTAATGTAGATAAGTGCCAGATTCTTCAAGTTAGAACAAGAAATAAGAGGTTCGATTACGAAATGCGTAGCGTTAAACTCAAAAGCGTTCAGTGCGTCTGGGACCTGGGTATCAAAATCGTGTCAAACCTTAAATTCTCACAGTAATGCATCGATGCAGCAAATAAAATGAAGAGAATGCTGGGCTTCATTTAAAGAAACTTTTTATTATAAAATAAAGATGTAATACTCCCGCTTTACTATAGCTTAGTCAGACTTCACTTGGAATGTACGGTACAGTTTTGGTCACCCAACCATGCAAAGAACATTGCTAAATTAGAAGGTGTTGAGCGTCAAGGGACAAAAACAATCCCTTCCTTGCGCAACAAACCTTATGATGAAAGGCTCTCAACCCGTAGCATGTTCCCTCTTGAGAAACGTCGCCACCGAGGAAAACCGATCAAATGTTTTGAAATACTTATGGATGTACGAATGTGGACAAATCAATATTGTTCATAATCGTTGACACTGCGAAATTCCAAGTTTGGGTGCCAGTTGAGTAATAGAATTTCACTTAGATTTGAGGACAGACCACCATGTCAGGACCATGGGGTATGTGTTGTCTGATTATCTATGTAAAGTTATGTAAATCTCTCTCTCTCTCTCTCTCTCTCTCTCTCTCTCTCTCTCTCTCTCTCTCTCTCTCTCTCTCTCTCTCTCTCTCTCTCTCTCTCCTGTGTGTCGGTGAGGAAGAGAAGGTGAGGTTTAGAGGAGGAGAGATTATGTTCCACAGAATGAAAATTAGAACGAAGACTGCGAATGTTGCAGAAATTGATAAGAAAGAGGTTCGAGGAGTTATCAAGACACCTCTCAAGTCGGCAGCCAGAAGGGGAGTCTTCCCTGGGGGAATTTGTGCCCCCCCCCCCAGGCGGGGACTCCGAGGCATGGTTATGGTTCGCCATTTTGAGTGAGCATCTCACGTGTGGGGGGGCTCCACTCACACAGCTCTATTGGACAGAGTGGAGTCTAACGCTCTTCGTCTCATCAGCTCTCCTCCTCTTACTGATAGTCTTCTACCTCTTAAATTCCGTCGCGATGTTGCCTCTCTTTCTATCTTCTATCGATATTTTCACGCTGACTGCTCTTCTGAACTAGCTAACTGCATGCCTCCCCCCCTCCCGCGTCCTCGCCTCACACGACTTTCTAATCAAGCTCATTCCTATACTGTCCAAACCCCTTATGCAAGAGTTAACCAGCATCTTCACTCTTTCATCCCTCACGCTGGTAAACTCTGGAACAATCTTCCATCAGTTGTATTTCCTCCTGCCTACGACTTGAACTCTTTCAAGAGGAGGGTATCAGGACACCTCTCCTCCCGAAATTGACCTCTTTTTAGCCACTCCTCTGTACTCTATTCAGGAGAAGTAAGTAGCGGGCTTTTTTTTCATTATTGGTTTCTTTTTTTTTTTCACGCCCTTGAACTGTCTCCTTTTCTGTTAAAAAAAAAAAAAATATATATATATATATATATATATATATATATATATATATATATATATATATATATATATATATATATATATATATATATATATATATATATATATATATATATATATATATATATATATATATATATATATATATATATATATATATATATATATATATATATATATATATATATATATATATATATATCAGATCAGGACGCTAGTATTCTCCAGGGTGAAATTAACAGATTGTATGACTGGGCGGATAAATAGCAGATGGAGTTCAATGTAGGGAAGTACTGTATTCTGAGTGTAGGTAGGAACAACCCCTCACATAAATATTGCTTAAATGACACTCATAAGTAGGCCTGGGTGCGAGAGGGATTTAGGGGTTTTAGTGAGCTCTGATCTCCGTCCAAGGGCACAATGCATTCAAGCTAGAAATCGAGCAAATAGGGTACTGGGATTTATTTCAAGGAGCGTAAACAACAGAAGCGCCGAAGTCTTCATCAAACTATATTTAGCATTAATTAGACCTCATCTTGACTATGCGGTTCAGTTCTGGTCACCTTACTATAGAATGGATATCAAAATGTTAGAATCGGTGCAGAGGATGATGACTAAGATGATTCAGGGGTTGAGAAACTTGCCATACGAGAAAAGACTGAAACAGTTAAACTTGCATTCTCTAGAAAGGCGAAGGGTGCGTGGAGACATGATCGAGGTTTATAAATGGATGAAGGGCTTTAATAAGGGAGATATTCATAAGATTTTGTTGGTGAGAGAACAGGGTAGCACACGAAGTAATGGGTTTAAAATGGATAAATTCAGATTCAACAGGGACAAAGGCAAAAATTGGTTTACTAACAGCGTGGTGAATGAGTGGAATAGGCTTAGCAGTCATGTGGTGAGTGCCAATACAACTGTCACATTCAAAAATAGATTAGATAAATGCATGGACAGCGATATTAGGTGGGGTTAGATTCACGGGAGCTTAGGGTCAAAGGAGCTGCCTTGTACAGCCCTACCGGCCTCTTGCAGACTCCTGCGTTCTTATGTTCTTATATATATATATATATATATATATATATATATATATATATATATATATATATATATATATATATATATATATATATATATATATATATATATATATATATATATATATATATATATATATATATATAAATATATGTATATATATATATATATATATATATATATATTACAGAAAAGGAGACAGTTCAAGGGCGTGAAAAAGAAGAAAACAATAATGAATATATATATATATATATATATATATATATATATATATATATATATATATATATATATATATATATATATATATTAATTATTATTATTATTATTTTTTTTTTTTAGGTCGTAGCCTATCGCGCCGGTAGGCTTCTTCCCGGTGGATCCTGATGGTCGGCCCAAGGCTTCTTCCCGGTGGGCCCTGATGGTCGGCCCAGCCTGTTCAGGAGCAGGCGAGTGTTTATAGTGGCGCCATCTTGCATTGGCACATGTTGCCCTCCCGGAGCACATCTTTAATCCTAGAATCTAGAGTCCGGGTTGATAGGTGGTCTTCTGGACAGCATGTGGATAGTTTTAAGCCACTCGGCGGCGGCTGAAAAATCCCAGCTTGGTGGCACCGGGCGGGGATTGAACT